>NC_070594.1:4797540-4868459 GCF_027409825.1 Scomber japonicus | reverse complement strand
TCTATACTACATACTTCTATACTACATACTACTATACTTCTCATACTACATACTCATACTCATACCTACATACTACATACTTCTATACTACATACTACTATACTACTATACTACATACTCTACCATACTTCTATACTACATACTACATACTCTATACTACATACTACATACTTCTATACTGACATACTTCTACTACATACTTCTATACTACATCTACATACTTCTATACTACCTACTTCTATCCACTACTCATACTACATACCTACATACTTCTATATACATACTACATACTTCTATACTACATACTTCTATACTACATACTACATACTTCTATACTACCATACTACATACTACTATACTACATACTTCTATAGCTACATACTACATACTTCTATACTACATACTACATACTTCTATACTACATACTACTATACTACATACTTCTATACTACATACTACATACTTCTATACTACATACTACATACTACTATACTACATACTACATACTTCTATACTACATACTTCTATACTACATACTTCTATACTACATACTACATACTTCTATACTACATACTACATACTACTATACTACATACTACATACTATCTAATACTACATACTTCTATACTACATACTTCTATACTACATACTACATACTTCTATACTACTATACTACATACTTCTATACTACATACTACATACTTCTATACTACATACTACTATACTACATACTTCTATACTACATACTTCTATACTACATACTTCTATACTACATACTTCTATACTACAATACTACATACTTCTAATACTACATACTTCTATACTACTATATACTCTACTATGTACATACTACATACTTCTATACTACATACTTCTATACTACATACTACTATACTACATACTTCTATACTACATACTTCTATACTACATACTTCTATACTACTATACTACATACTTCTATACTACATACTTCTATACTACATACTTCTATACTACATACTACATACTTCTATACTACATACTTCTATACTACATACTTCTATACTACATACTACATACTTCTATACTACATACTACATACTTCTATACTACATACTTCTATACTACATACTTCTATAGTACATACTACATACTTCTATACTACATACTTCTATACTACATACTACATACTTCTATACTACATACTACATACTACTATACTACATACTTCTATACTACATACTACTATACTACATACTTCTATACTACATACTTCTATACTACATACTACATACTTCAATACTTCTATACTACATACTGACCCCTCATACCCCTTTCTTCCTTCCTTCTGTCCTTCCTTCCTTCCTCCTCTCTGTCTTTTCTTCCTGTCTCCTACTTTCCTTCCTTCCTTCCTTTCCTTCCTCCAACCCTCCCTCCCTCTTTCTCTCTTTCTTTCCTTCCTCCCTCCTTTCCTTCCTTCTTCCCTCCTTCCATCTTTCCTCCTCCCTCCCTTCCTTCTTCCTCCCTCCTACCTTCCTTTACTTCCTCCCTTCCTTCTTTTCCTTCCTTCCTTCCCTTCCTTCCCTCCTTCCTTCCTTCCTTCCTTCCATCCTCCCTCCCATCCTTCCTTCCTTCCTTCCTTCCCTCCTTTCCTCCCTTCTTCCTCCCTTCCTTCCTTGACTCGAGGACAACAGGAGGGTTAATTTAACATATTTTCTCTTTCTCTTTGTCTTCTTTTCTTCTCATGTTGGGAATAGTGTGTGTTAATGACGTTTATAACAGATTAAAATCAAATCAAAGACTTTATTAAATTAACTTTTAATTAACTGGGAAGGAAATCAGTAAATTCTGTTAACAAACAACTTGAATATTACCACATTAGGGTGTTTCAATGAGTTTGGCTATATTCAATAAACTACTAATCCACGCCCAACTCTAGAGTAAATTAATTAAGAGAAGAGAAGTTTGGTTTTTTTTGCCTTATAGCTTCTGTAGTTAATATTTTCCCTGTTAATAATAGATTTCCTTCACTGCATTTAATTTGAAAATGTTTTGCAAACCCACAGAGAATAAAAACCACCCAACTCTGCAGTTCCCTTCAGCTCTAAGAAGCTGCAGCTATTTTAATTATTGATTCATCTGTCAGTTATTTTCTCAATTAATTAGTTGTTTGGTTTGTAAAGTGTCAGAAAAATGGTGAGAAATGTTGAAAAAGCCCAAGGAAACGTCCTCTGATGTCTTATTTTGTTTCAGAAGACTAAAGAAATCAGAAAACATTCACATTTGAGAAGCAGGAATCCTTCTTTTAAAATATTACTTTGAATTATTAATCAGTAAGGAAATAGCTGCAGATCAATTTTCAGTTGATTGACTTGTTTCGTGTTTTGCAGTTTGCAGCTTTACTGTTTAACCCTCCTGTTGTCCTCGAGTCGAGGAAGGAAGGGAGGAAGGAAGGAAGAAGGAAGGAAAGGAGGAAGGAAGGAAGGAAAGAAGGAAGGAAGGGAGGAAGAAGGAAGAAAAGGAGGGAAGGTCCTCTGAAGTGAGGCCAACGTGGAAGTAACTTAGAGCTGCATTCTATCAAAAGGCCACCAGGGGGCGACCGTCTCTATACAAGTCAATGGAGAATTCACCAACTTCTCACTTGATTTCTAACCTCAGTAAACGTTTTCAAAATGTGTTTATGGTCTCAATCGCTAGTTTAAAGCCTTCTTCAATGCAGTATGATGTTTCATTTGGGACATTTTGGCCTCCCTGATTTTATATGTGACGATAAAAGCAGGGTATGCATTAGGGTGTGGCTACGTCCTGATTGACAGGTTGATTGACCAATGTCCTCGAGATCCAGCCCTCGTAACCATAGCAACCTCCCCGCTCCGCCCATGGCTCCGCCTCATGCCCATATAAGTAGAGTCCATGTTTTTATTTTTCCCAGCTTGCACCTGAAATTTTCAAGATGGCGCTGCCTAGATTCGAACTATTGCTTCCGAGCAGCAGTCCACAAACCAATGGGTGACGTCACAGATGTTACGTCCATTTCTTTTATGCAGTCTATGTTTAGAACTTATCTCTGCTTCCTCAAGTGGCCAAAAGATGAATTACAGCAGGTTTAATATTTTCTCCAGTGTGTTAAAAAATGACATAATGGCGTTCCTTCTCTCTCAGATACACGTTTGTGGACATACTGAGAGCTATACTGCTGTCGCTGGAATCTATGATAGAAGATCCGGAGCTGCAAGTCAACGGCTTCATCCTCATCATCGACTGGAGTAACTTCACCTTCAAGCAGGCGTCCAAACTGACTCCCAGCATGCTGCGATTGGCCATCGAGGGGCTGCAGGTAAGACGCTCCACCGCCAGACAGCGTGATGGGTAACCGAGAGTCGCTTCAGCTGCCAGATAATAAACTGATTAAAGTGTTTTAGCACCAAAAAATTCTACAATCTGAAGCCTCACTGGAGTAATTTTATGCTTCCCATCAGAGCTGAAGGAGAAGCCAAATCTGCAGCTTTACTCGACTCTACGAGTGCTGATTTTTTTTATTTTCTGGCAGTAGGTGAACAAACCTCCAGCTCCCTTCACATCATCCACTCTGCAGTCAAAGTGTTCCACTTAAGAACGAGTCAAGCGCCCGCGTTAAAGCTGCGAGCTCGTTGAAAGAGCGGTAGAAGGGAACAATGACATTTCCATTTTGATTACACACTGCTGGGTTTTTTTTCTCTTTTCAAGGCTTGTTTGGTTGGTAGGCAAAAAAAAAAAGAAGGTGATTTTTTTTTTTAGTGGTTGTCTGTTTGGTTTTCTTTACGTCTCACTTCTACAGACAGGAAACAAAAAAGGTAGAAGTGTCGTATTTTATATTTGTACCGATGCATTCTGGGATTTTTCATTACATAAAGGTACATTAGTTCTCTCAATCATCATCAGGAAGGAAGGAAGGAAGGAAGGAAGGAAGGAAGGAAAAGAAGACAGGATGGAAAGATGGAAGGAAGGAAAGGAAGAAGGGTAGATGGAAGGAAGGAAGGAAGGAAGGGAAGAAGGGCAGATGAAAGATGGAAGGAAGGAAGGAAGGAAGGAAGGAAGGAAGGGAAGAAAAGCAGATGGAAGGAAGGAAGAAGGGTAGATGGAAGGAAGGAAGGAAGGAAGGGGAAGAAGGGCAGATGGAAAGATGGAAGGAAGTAAGGAAGAAGGAAGGAAGGAAGGAAGGAAGGGAAGAAGGGCAGATGGAAGGAAGGAAGGTAGGAAGGAAAAGAAGACAGGATGGAAAGATGGAAGGAAGGAAAGGAAGAAGTGTAGATGGAAGGAAGGAAGGTAGGAAGGAAAAGAAGACAGGATGGAAAGATGGAAGGAAGGAAAGGAAGGAAGGAAGGAAGGGAAGAAGGGCAGATGGAAAGATGGAAGGAAGGAAGGGAAGAAGGGCAGATGGAAAGATGGTCTGTTTGGTTTTCTTTACGTCTCACTTCTACGGACAGAAAACAAAAAGATAGAAGTGTCGTATTTTATATTTGTCCTGATGCATTCTGGGATTTTTCATTACATAAAGGTACATTAGTTCTCTCAATCATCATCAGGTGAAACAAAAGGAAACAGATTAAGGAAGTAAGGAGAGAAGGAAGGAAGGAAGGAAAGGAGGAAAAGAGGAAGGAAGTAAGGAGAGAAGGAAGGAAAGGAGCAAGGAGGAAAAGATTAAGGAAGTAAGGAGAGAAGGGAGGAAGTAACGAGAGAAGGAAGGAAAGGAGGAAAAGAGGAAGAGAGTAGAGAGAGAAAAGGAAGGAAAGGAGGAAAAGAGGAAGGAAGTAAGGAGAGAAGGAAGGAATTAAGGAGAGAAGGAAGGAAAGGAGTAAGGAGGAAAAGAGGAAGAGATTAAGGAGAGAAGGAAGGAAGAAAGGAAATGAGTATGGAAGGAGGTGGGGCAAAGAAAGAGGGAAGGAGGGGAAGAACGAAGGAAAAAATCAAGAAAAGGGAAGGAAGGAAGGAAGGAAGGAAGGAAGGGAGGAAGGGAGGAAAGAAGGAACAGTCCAAACAGACGGGATTAATTTGATCCGGGAGAATTTTTGGTTTGGATTTCTTTACGTCTCACTTCTACGGACAGAAAACAAAAAGATAGAAGTGTCATAGTTTATATTTGTCCCGATGCATTCTGGGATTTTTCATTACATAAAGGTACATTAGTTCTCTCAATCATCATCAGGACACTTTTAATGTCATTATTACGATGAGTTACAGGAGGGAAGGCTCACAGCTGTCCTCTGGTAACCAGCCAAGCCCGAAAGGAAACGTCTCGGCCTGTTGCTGTGTGTGCATGTGTGTTGTCTATGTGTGTGTGTGTGTGGCGGTGAGGGGGGGGGGGGGAGCTGTTATTGCTTTCTCAACATCCTTGTGAATCATCTGCCAATTTGCGTTGTGCTCCATTAGTCAAAGTGAAATCTAAGGGGAAGCGTTTCTTGGGGGAAGTGTTGAGTAAGAGGCGGCAGCGTGGTCTGAAAGATTTTCTCATGTGTTCGTGACGGATGCCAAACTGTTGGAGAAGCTTCCTTTGAATTAACATCAACATTTTTTTTCCTTCTATATTTATGCCTTAGAGCTGAAGAGAATAACAGAGGATTATATTTCTTTAGCGTTAAAGTAAAAGTAATGATAATTCAACAGATTTGTCTCTGTTCCATCTCTAACATTACTTTTTAAATTGCCTCCATTAGCGAGTAACTATCTATTTAAAATTGTGATATTTATTTGGTTCCAAACTGAAGGTGTCAGGATGTGTGCGTTCAAGTACCTCTTGTAATATTTAATTTTAAGTGGAAGTCAGATACAGAAATAGTTTTATATTTTAATAGTTCACCATCTTAAATAAGGTGAAACAAAAAGATAAAAAGAAACTTGTGTTTTGCTGCAGTTGAAATAAAGCTGTCATAGTGGCATATTTCATACAATACAAGGAGGGAAGGAGGGAGGAAGGAAGGGAAGGAGGGAAGGAGGGAGGAAAGGAAGGAGGGAGAAAAGGAAGAAGGAAGGAAAGGAGGGAGGAAGGAAAGAAGGGAAGGGGGGGAGAAGGAAGGAAAGGAGGGAGGGAAGGAGGGAGAGAAGGAAGGATGGAAAGGAGGGAGGAAGGAAGGAGGGAGGAAGGAAAGGAAGGACAGAGGAAGGAAGGGAAGGAGGAAGAGAGTAAGGAGAGAAGGAAGGAAAGGAGCAAGGAGGAAAAGAGGAAGGAAGTAAGGAAAGAAGGAAGGAAAGGAGCAAGGAGGAAAAGAGGAAGGAAGTAAGGAGAGAAGGAAGGAAAGGAGCAAGGAGGAAAAGATTCAGGAAGTAAAGAGAGAAGGAAGGAGAGAAGGAGAGAAGGAAGGAAAGGAGGAAAAGAGTATGAGTATGGAAGGAGGAGGGAGCAAAGAAAGAGGGAAGGAAGGAGGGGAAGAACGAAGGAAAAAATAAAGAAAAGGGAAGAAAGGGAGAAAAGAAGGAAACCTCAGTAACACTAAATCCTATAAGTCCTATAAATGTCACATTTCTACGTCAGCAGGAAGGGTTTGTTACTTCCTCTAAACATCAGCTGTCTTCAGAGTCAGCAGCAGGAAGTGGAGATGGTACAGTACGTCGTACCATCGAGAGGAAGGAAGGAAGGAGGGAGAGAAGGAAGGAAAGGAGCACGGAGGAAAAGATTTAAGGAAGGAAGGAGAGAAGGAAGGAAGTAGGGAGAGAAGGAAGGAAAGGAGCAAGAAGGAAAAGAAAAGATTAAGGAAGTAAGGAGAGAAGGAAGGAAGTAAGGAAGGAGAGAAGGAAGGAAATGAGTAAGGAGGAAAAGAGGAAGAGAGAAGGAAGGAATGAAGGAAGGAAAGGAGGAAGGAGGAAGAGAGTAAGGAGAGAAGGAAGGAAAGGAGCAAGGAGGAAAAGAGGAAGAGAGTAAGGAGAGAAGGAAGGAAGGAAGGAAGGAAGGAAGGAAGGAGAGAAGGAAGGAAAGGAGCAAGGAGGAAAAGATTCAGGAAGTAAAGAGAGAAGGAAGGAAGTAAGGAGCGAAGGAAGGAAAGGAGTAAGGAGGAAAAGAGGAAGAGTAAAGAAGGAAGGAAAGGAGCAAGGAGGAAAAGAGGAAGGAAGTAAGGAGAGAAGGAAGGAAGGAAAAGAGGAAGGAAGTAAGGAAAGAAGGAAAGAAGGAAGGAAGGAAAGGATTAAGGAGGAAAAGAGGAAGGAAGTAAGGAAAGAAGGAAAGAAGGAAGGAAGGAAAGGAGTATGGAAGGAGGTATTTCAGTCGGTTTGTTATTTAGCAGCAGTCCTATAAATGTCACATTTCTACGTCAGCAGGAAGGGTTTGTTACTTCCTCTAAACATCAGCTGTCTTCAGAGTCAGCAGCAGGAAGTGGAGATGGTACAGTACGTCGTACCATCGAGAGGAAGGAAGGAAGGAGGGAGAGAAGGAAGGAAAGGAGCACGGAGGAAAAGATTTAAGGAAGGAAGGAGAGAAGGAAGGAAGTAGGGAGAGAAGGAAGGAAAGGAGCAAGAAGGAAAAGAAAAGATTAAGGAAGTAAGGAGAGAAGGAAGGAAGTAAGGAAGGAGAGAAGGAAGGAAATGAGTAAGGAGGAAAAGAGGAAGAGAGAAGGAAGGAATGAAGGAAGGAAAGGAGGAAGGAGGAAGAGAGTAAGGAGAGAAGGAAGGAAAGGAGCAAGGAGGAAAAGAGGAAGAGAGTAAGGAGAGAAGGAAGGAAGGAAGGAAGGAAGGAAGGAAGGAGAGAAGGAAGGAAAGGAGCAAGGAGGAAAAGATTCAGGAAGTAAAGAGAGAAGGAAGGAAGTAAGGAGCGAAGGAAGGAAAGGAGTAAGGAGGAAAAGAGGAAGAGTAAAGAAGGAAGGAAAGGAGCAAGGAGGAAAAGAGGAAGGAAGTAAGGAGAGAAGGAAGGAAGGAAAAGAGGAAGGAAGTAAGGAAAGAAGGAAAGAAGGAAGGAAGGAAAGGATTAAGGAGGAAAAGAGGAAGGAAGTAAGGAAAGAAGGAAAGAAGGAAGGAAGGAAAGGAGTATGGAAGGAGGTATTTCAGTCGGTTTGTTATTTAGCAGCAGTCCTATAAATGTCATATTTCTACATCAGCAGGAAGGGTTTGTTACTTCCTCTAAACATCAGCTGTCTTCAGAGTCAGCAGCAGGAAGTGGAGATGGTACAGTACGTCGTACCATCGAGAGGAAGGAAGGAAGGAGGGAGAGAAGGAAGGAAAGGAGCACGGAGGAAAAGATTTAAGGAAGGAAGGAGAGAAGGAAGGAAGTAGGGAGAGAAGGAAGGAAAGGAGCAAGAAGGAAAGGAAAAGATTTAAGGAAGGAAGGAGAGAAGGAAGGAAGTAGGGAGAGAAGGAAGGAAAGGAGCAAGAAGGAAAAGATTAAGGAAGTAAGGAGAGAAGGAAGGAGAGAAGGAGAGAAGGAAGGAAAGGAGTAAGGAGGAAAAGAGGAAGAGAGTAAGGAGAGAAGGAAGGAAAGGAGTAAGGAAGGAAGGAAGGAAGGAAAGGAGTAAGGAATAAGGAATGAAGGAAAGAAGGGAGGAAAAGAAGAAGGAAGGAAGGAAGGAAGGAAAGGAGTAAGGAATGAATGAAGGAAGGAAGGAAGGGAGGAAAAGAAGAAGGAAGTAAGGAGAGAAGGAAGGAAAGGAGTAAGGAGGAAAAGAGGAAGAGTAAAGAAGGAAGGAAAGAAGGAAGGAAGGAAAGTCGTATGGAAGGAGGAGGCAGCAAAGAAAGAGGGAAGGAAATAGGGGAAGAACGAAGGAAAAAAAAAAAAATTCTACGTCAGCATTTACTTCCTCTAAACATCAGCTGTCTTCAGCGTCAGCAGCAGGAAGTGGAGATGGTACAGTACGTCGTTACTGTAAGATCAAAATATTTCTCCTCTTCCCGACCGAGTGAGGAGTGAGTCCTTCCCGACCGAGTGAGGAGTGAGTCCATATATATATAACACATCTCTGACGGCTCTCCTGACACAGATTAGAGCCTGAATTATTGATAAGAGCTATTAGCCGAGCCCTGAGTCATCCTCCGCTCTGCTCAACTGCTCACATGAACGGCTGCTCATCGCATGGAGGAGAGAAAAAGCAAAGGAAGGATGGAAAGATGGAAGGAAGGAAGGAAGACAGGATGGAAAGGAAGACAGGATGGAAAGATGGAAGGAAGGAAGGAAGGAAGGGCGGGCAGATGGAAAGATGGAAGGAAGGAAGGAAGGAAAAGAAAACAGGATGGAAAGATGGAAGGAAGGAAAGGAAGAAGGGTAGATGGAAGGAAGGAAGGAAGGAAGGGAAGAAGGGCTGATGGAAGGAAGGAAGGGAAGAAGGGCAGGTGGAAGGAAGGAAGGAAGGAAGGAAGGAAGCCCTGAGTCATCCTCTGCTCTGCTCAACTGCTCACATGAACGGCTGCTCATCGCACGGAGGAGAGAAAAAGCAAAGGAAGGATGGTAAGATGGAAGGAAAAGGAAAAGGAAAAGGAAAAGGAGGAAGGAAGGAAGACAGGATGGAAAGGAAGACAGGATGGAAAGATGGAAGGAAGGAAAGGAAGACAGGATGGAAAGATGGAAGGAAGGAAAGGAAGACAGGATGGAAAGGAAGACAGGATGGAAAGATGGAAGGAAGGAAAGGAAGACAGGATGGAAAGGAAGACAGGATGGAAAGATGGAAGGAAGGAAAGGAAGACAGGATGGAAAGGAAGACAGGATGGAAAGATGGAAGGAAGGAAAGGAAGAAGGGTAGATGGAAGGAAGGAAGGAAGGAAGGAAGGAAGGGCGGGCAGATGGAAAGATGGAAGGAAGGAAGGAAGGAAGGGAAGAAGGGTAGTTGGAAGGAAGGAAGGAAGGAAGGAAGGAAAGAAAGGAAGAAGGGTAGATGGAAGGAAGGAAGGAAGGAAGGGCAGATGGAAGGAAGGAAGGAAGGGAAGAAGGGCAGATGGAAGGAAGGAAGGAAGGGAAGAAGGGCAGATGGAAGGAAGGAAGGAAGGGAAGAAGGGCAGATGGAAGGAAGGAAGGAAGGAAAGAAGGGAAGAAGGGCAGATGGAAGGAAGGAAGGAAGGAAGGGAAGAAGGGCAGATGGAAGGAAGGAAGGAAGGAAGGAAGGAAGGAAGGAAGGAAGGAAGGAATGAAGGAAGGAAGGAAGCCCTGAGTCATCCTCCGCTCTGCTCAACTGCTCACATGAACGGCTGCTCATCGCATGGAGGAGAGAAAAAGCAAAGGAAGAAGAAGAAGGAGCGTTAGAGGGAGGTTTGATTTGAATAGAAGACAAGAAGGATGGAAAGATGGGAGGACAGGGGAAGGAAGGAAGGAAGGAAGGAAGGAAGGAAGGGAAGAAGGGTAGATGGAAGCAAGGAAGGAAGGAAGGAAGAGACGAAGGGCAGATGGAAGGAAGGAAGGAAGGGAAGAAGGGCAGAAGGAAGGAAGGAAGGAAGGAAGGAAGGAAAGGAAGAAGGGTAGATGAATGAAGGATGAAGAATGCTCTACTCCTCTGTGCTCTACTCCTCTGTTGTTGTCCAAAAACTATTAAAAACACAGGAATGAGTCACATCGCTGCTCAGTGTGACATGTTTCTTCATTACAGTGGACACACACACACACACACACACACACACACACACACACACTCTCACACACAAACACACACAAACACACACACACACACACACACACAGGCTGTTGTTTATTTCAGCTCCCACACACACACACACACACACACACACACACACACACACACCATGCTACTGCCAGAAATACTCACTACAGCACCAAATGTGTGTTAATCCGCCGCTGAAAATAGTCCCTAAAATAAATGCATGATTCAGTCCTGTTTTAGGCAAATGGCTTTTATTCTGAAATTGGAGGAAGGAAGGGAAGAAGGGCAGAAGGAATGAAGGAAGGAGGGAAGGAAGGAAGGGAGGAAGGAAGGAGGGAAGGAAGGAAGGAAGGAAGGGATGAAGGGCAGATGAAATGAAGGAAGGAAGGAAGAGAAGACAGAAGGAAGGAAAAGAGGAAGAAGGAAACTGGGCCGGATTGGACCTCTCAGCGGGCCGGTTCTGGCACACGGGCCACATGTTTGACACCCCTAGTATATAGGGCTGGGCAAAACGATTATTTTTGTAATCGATTAATCTAGCGATTATTTTTTCGATGCATCGATTAATCTAACGATTCATTTTTTTTTCAATTCGATTCGATTCGATTATCGATTATTTTCCCATTATTTGCCTTATATAGCAATTTACATATGCTAATTTATGTATCTCAAATCTCTGAAAAAACACATTTCTTCATTCCAACATATTTTTATTGTTTTAACCAAAAATTACCAAATTCCGAAATAAAATTCCAGTAATGAAAACAATAGTGCAATCTGACACCAGAGGTGGCATTTCACAAAAAATAAAATGAAATAAAATACTTTCAATAAATAAAACTGTTGTGCAAGAATCAAGAAAATGTTATCAACATAAAATAAATGAAATATAAACAGCAGCAGTGTTATTTTTAAACCAACTAAATATAACCTCTTAATACACGCCCCTATTTTTTATGTTTTTAGCCTAAACGACATGACCAAGTTGTGAGCAGCACTGATCCCACATAGTTTGGCCTGAACCCGCCAAACTGAGAGCTTAGCGTGATACGTCATAACCGTTGGAAACCTCTGACTACTGGCTAAAAGGTTAACAACGTCATTTCACCGAATATTTCCATAGGCTGGAACAGCTGTCAATCAAAGCCACGTTGTCGTTGTCGTCGGTCACATGTCCTCATTGGCTTTGGAGGCACGTGCTGCCTAACCCTGAGCACTGATTGGCTTGTGTGTGGTGTCGTCAGAAGCAGGAGAGGCTTAACGGTCGTAAACATCTAGTCACGTGTACTCTGAGATGGACGCGCAGGTCAGGAAATGACGTAAGCGGACAGTATATGGTTTGTTATTTGTGTTATTACGTTACGTGTTGGACTCAATACATGTTGACATATTGAGGAAAGTATTCCGGTTTTATGGAAACGGATTTCATATTTCACAAGAATGGATACTTGGCGAGCTGTACAGGAAGTCCTGAGTCATAAGATGATCGTTGTGGATAAAGGGAAGACTTTGAAGGTATGTAGCATTATAGCTGTTAGCTTACTTTAGCTGAGTGGCTAGCCGAGCTAACCGCTAATACTATTACGGCTGTGAGCAACCATATAAGTCGTGAGTGGTCTTGAATGAATCAGGAGAATCTAAGCTTTCTAACAATGCACGGCATGAATATATATGTTTAAGGGTTGGTGTTTAAAACATTCAGAAGAACGTGTCGCTACCTCCTAACATCCGTCCCGTCCCGTAAGAGGAACAGCGTGCATTAAGAGGATAAACTGCTCTTCATTCATACAGTAGGAACATACACTCTGCCTTTTCACTCTAAAGTACGGTGTGTGGTGTGTAGTGTGTGTATATGTGTGTGTAGTGTGTGTGTTTAATCCAGACGTAATCGATTACGTCGACGCGTCGCCCCAGCCCTACTAGTATAGAGTATATATACAGTCAAGCCCGAAATTATTCATACCCCTGGCAAATTTTGACTTAAACTTACTTTTATTCAACCAGCAAGTTGTTTTTTGACCGGAAGTGACACAGGCGTCTCCAAGAAGATAAAAAGACGATGTACAAAAGGCATCATTGTGGTAAAAAAAATATTTCAGTCAGCTTTAATTTACATTTTAACAAAAAGTGGCTTGTCCAAAAGGGGTATGAATAATTTCGGGCTTGACTGTATATGAGGAGATTCTTACACCGAACATACAGCGAGCTTGGAGATGTGAGGTCACAACATCACACAGCTGGAAAAAAGACATTTGTATTATGTTAATTTTTTACATCATTATCTGAAATATACTTTTCCTGTATATGAAACATTATTCATCTCTATTCATCCCTTTACATAAACCATAATAAAGACGTCTATTCAGTATGTCAGCCTCTGTGCAGCATGTGAGCATTGTGAAGCTGAGTAAGGGTAGAAGGAAGGAAGGAAAGGAGTAAGGAGGGATGGAGGAAAAGGAGGAAGGAAGGAAGGTAAGGAGGAAAAGAGGAAGGAAGGAAGGAAGGAAGCAAGCATGAAGGAAGGAAGGAAGCAAGCAAGCAAAGGAGTAAGGAGGGAGGGAGGGAGGGAGGAAAGGAGGAAGGAAGGAAGGAAAGGAGTAAGAAGGAAGGAAGGAAGGAAACGAACGTAGTGGAGCTGAGTCTGAGTCATTGCTTCTCCCAAACACCAAACACCCAGATATGAATACAGTTAAACAGCCTCAGTGACTCATTTCACTCATTTCACTCTGAACACCAGCAAACTGTTAAAAGCAGCTGTTCCCTCTGCGTGTGTGTGTGACGGTTTGATATAACACACATCTCTCCGTTCACTTCCACGTGCATCAGCATTTTATATCTGCTGCTGCTGTCCTGTTGTCCTCGAGTCTAGGAAGGGAGGAAGAAGGAAGGAAAGGAAGGAAGGAAGGAGGGAAGAAAGGAAGGGAGGAAGAAGGAAGGAAAGGAAGGAAGGAAGGAGGGAAGAAAGGAAGGAAGGAGGGAGGAAAGGGAGGAAGGAAAGAAGGTAAGAAGGAAGGAAGGAAGGGAGGAAAGGAAGGAGGGAGGAAAGGAAGGAAGGAGGGAATGATAAAAGGACAGAAGGAAGGAGGGAAGGATAGAAGGACAGAAGGAAGGAAGGAAGGAAAGAAGGTACGAAGGAAGGAGGGAAGGATAGAAGGACAGAAGGAAGGAAGGAAAGAAGGTAAGAAGGAAGGAAGGAAGGGAGGAAAGGAAATCTTACAGTATGTTGTTCTCCGTGTGTTAATGCTGCTCGTGTGATATATCTATCTGCTCTTTGTCATGGCAACCTTGACAATGTTGGTTTAGAGCAACCAAATACAAATAGCATGTAGGCCACATGCCTTGGGATCCAATTTTGTAGCACAGTATGCTGCACAGATGACAGCAGCAGTAAGAGGATGAGTGTGGATCCCTGCTGGCGGCCTCTAGCAGCTTCACTGTTTATTACAACCCACAAAACACACACGCTTTTTATAGACTGCTTTAAGGAGGGGGATTTATCCCCCCACCCCCCCCCCCTTAACACAACTATGAATGTATATATATATATATATATATATATATATATATATATAGTGTCAAGAGACAGACAGGAAATGTGGGAGGGAGGGAAGAAAGGAGGGAAGGAGGGAGGGAGGAAAGAAGAAGGGAGAGAGGAAAGGAAGGAAGAAGGAGGGAAGGATAGAGGACAGAAGAAAGGAAGGAAAGAAGGTGGGAAGAAAGAAAGAAAGACACAAGGAAGGGAGGAAGGAAGGAAGGAAGGGAGAGGGAAGGAGGAAAGAAGGACAGAAGAAAGGAAGGAGAGAAGGAAAGAAGGACAGAAGAAAGGAAGGAAGGGAGGAGGAAGGAGGATGGAGGAGGAAGGAAGGAGAAGGGAGAAGGGAAGGAGGAGGGAGGAAGGAAGGTAAGAAAGAAGGAAGAAGGAAGAGAGGAAACGACGGAGGGAGGGAGGAAAAAAGGAAGGAAGGAAGGAAAGAAGGACAGAAGAAAGGAAGGAAGGGAGGAGGGAAGGGAGGATGGAAGGAAGGGAGGGAGGAAGGAAGGAAGGAAGGAAGGAGGAAGGAAAGAAGGACAGAAGAAAGGAAGGAAGGGAGGGAGGAGGAAGGAAAGAAGGACAGAAGGAAGGAAAGAAGGACAGAAGAAAGGAAGGAAAGAAGGAAGGAGGGAAGGACAGAAGAAAGGAAGGAAGGAAGGAAGGAAAGAGGGAGGAAGTTGGAAAGAAGGACAGAAGGAAGGAAAGAAGGACAGAAGGAGGAAGGAGGGAAGGAGGAAGGACAGTATGCTGCACAGATGACAGCAGCAGTAAGAGGATGAGTGTGGATCCCTGCTGGCGGCCTCTAGCAGCTTCACTGTTTATTACAACCCACAAAACACACACGCCTTTTTATAGACTGCTTTTAAGGAGACAGGAAATGAGGGAATGAAGCGTCTCGCTGTGCAGATCGTGTCCCACTATCTCCGACTTCATTGTTTGTAACCTAAAATAATGCAACAGCAATAATTAGATTTGTTTTTAGAAGGAAGTAAAGGAAGGAGGGAGGGAGAAAGGAAGGAGGGAGGGAGGAAAGGAAGGAGGAGGAGGAAAGAAGGACAGAAGAAAGGAAGGAGGGAAGGAAGGAAGGAAGGAAGCAAGGAAGGAAGGAAGGTGTTCTTAATTCAGTGTTTGTGAGGACAGTCTTCACAGATAACGTGAGATTACTGTAGAAACTTTGACATAAGAGAAGCAGGGAGCAATAAGAAGCAAACAGCAGCATAGATAATGGTTTCTGTGGGAGGGAGGAAAGGAAGGAGGGAGGGAGGAGGAAGAAGGTAAGAAGGAAGGAAGGAAGGGAGGAAAGAAGGTAAGAAGGAAGGAAGGAGGAAAGAAGAAAGGAAGGAAGGGAGAATGAAGGAAGAAAGGAAGGAAGGACAGAAGAAAGGAAGGAAGGAAGGAAGGAAGGGAGGGAGGTAAGAAGGTAAGAAGGAAGGAAGGAGGAAAGAAGAAAGGAAGGAAGGGAGGAATGAAGGAAGAAAGAAAGGAAGGAAGGAGGAAAGAAGGACAGAAGAAAAGAAGGAGGGAAGGAAGGAAAGGAATGAGGGAGAGAGGAAAGAAGGACAGAAGGAAGGAAGGAAGGAGGGAAGGAAAGAAGGACAAGAAAAGAAGGAGGGAAGGAAAGAAAGACAAAAGGAAAGAAAGAAAGAAGGAAGCTGCTGCCATAAAGGGGGGAAAAATGCTCCCCTGTTGTTTATATCTGAAACCTGAAGTCTTTGGAGCCGAGCGTCGTGTCCTCGCGTTGACCCCTCTCTCTCTCTCTCTACAGTCCTTCCTTACTTCCTTACTTCCTTCCTCCCTCCCTTCCTTCCAGGACAACAGAGCGTCGTGTCCTCGCGTTGACCCCTCTCTCTCTCTCTCTCCTCAGTCGGCCTCTTAACCCTTGTGTCGTCCTCCTGGGTCAAATTGACCCTATCTCTTCCTTCCTTCCTTCCTTCCTTCCTTCCTTCCGTCCTTCTCTCCTCCTTCCTTCCTTTCTTCCTTCCTCCCCTCCTTCCTTCCTTCCTTCCTTCCTTCTTTCCGTCCTTCCTTCCTTCCTTCTTTCCCTCCTTATTCCTTTCCTATCTTCCTTCTCTCCTCCTTCCTTTCTTCCTTTCTTCCTCCCTTCCTTCTCTCCTCCTTCCTTTCTTCCTTTCTTCCTTTCTTCCTTCCCTCTTCCTTCCTCCCTTCCTTCATTCTTCCTCCCTCCCTTCCTTCTTCCTCCCTCCCTCCCTTCCTTCTCTCCTCCTTCCTTCCCTCTTCCTTCCTTCCTTCCCTCTTCCTTCCCTCTTCCTTCCTTCCTTCCCTCTTCCTTCCCTCTTCCTTCCTCCCTTCCTTCATTCTTCCTTCCTCCCTCCCTCCCTTCCTTCTTCCTCCCTCCCTGCCTTCCATCCTTCTTCCTCCCTCCCTCCCTTCCTTCTTCCTCCCTCCCTCCCTTCCTCCTCCCTCCCTCCCTTCTCCCTCCTTCCCTTCCTTCTTCCTCCCTCCCTCCTCCCTCCCTTCCTTCCTCCCTCCCTCCCTCTCTTCCTCCCTTCCTTCCAGGACCACAGACCATCGTGTCCTCGTGTTGACCCCTCTCTCTCTCTACAGTCGGCCTCTTAATGTGCTGCCTCCTTCCTTCCTCCTTCCCTTCCTTCCTTCCCTCTTCCTTCCTCCCTCCCTCCCTTCTTCCTCCCTCCCTCCCTCCCTCCCTCCCTTCTGCGTCGTGTCCTCGTGTTGACCCCTCTCTCTCTCTCTACAGTCTTAATGTGCTCTGCCTCGTTGGCGTGTTTATGTCACGGCCGGCAGTATATCAGAGACTCCAGGCGACGCGAGCAGGAAGAGATTCAAACACATCCAGTCTTAATCCTCCGGGATTACAATGTTGGAGAAGGATTTAAATTTCAGGTACGCGTGAGGAGTTTAAAAACTGTTTAACACTGAATTTAATGTTTAAGATGATGATGAGAAAACAGACGCGATCCCATTTTTAATAAAGTCGTTGTAAACAGTTTTACAAGCTCAAGATTCATTTTAGAGCTGAAATAATTAGTTCTGTTCTTCTTTCCTCCCTCCCTCCTTCCTTCTGTCCTTATATCCTCCCTTCCTTCCCTCCTTCCTTCCTTTCTTCTGTCCTTCTTTCCTCCTTCCTTCCTTCCTTCCTCCCTTCCTTCTTTCCTTCCTTCCCTCCTTCCTTGCTTCTTTCCTTCCCTCCTTCCTTTCTTCTGTCCTTCTTTCCTCCCTCTCTCCTTCCTTTCCTCCCTCCCTCCTTCCTTCTTACCTTCTTTCCTTCCTCCCTTCCTTCTGTCCTTCTATCCTCCCTTCCTTTCTTCTGTCCTTCTTTACTCCTTCCTTCCTTCCTTCCTTCCTCCCTTCCTTCCTTCTTTCCTTCCTTCTTTCCTTCCTTCCCTCCTTCCTTTCTTCTGTCCTTCTTTCCTCCCTCTCTCCTTCCTTTCCTCCCTCCTTCCTTTCTTCTGTCCTTCTTTCCTTCCTTCCTTTCCTTCCTTCTTCCTCCCTTCCTAAACTCAAGGACAACAGGAGGGTTAAAATCTAAATCTGAATCTTTTTGGGTTGTTGACTGTCATTTAAGGTCGCAGTGATCAACAATTTTCATAATTTCCAATCAATCAAACAATCTTCACGTCATTTTCTAACATTTTATAGACCAAATGACTCCAAAAACACAACAAGTCTTGCTCAATCTTTCACATTATGGCATAATATAGATTTTAAAGACCATGTTCACATCGACAGGCATGTGGCTCCTTCTTCTTCTTCTTCTTTTATTCACATTTGGAAGCATGTATTTATTTATTTTTTGATTGACTGAGTCTTTAAAGGGTTTTACAAGCTCAATATTCATTTTAGTCATGTCATTTTCTAACATTTTATAGACCAAATGACTCCAAAAACACAATGACTCTTGCTCAATCTTTTACATTATGGCATAATATAGATTTTAAAGACAATGTTCACATCGACAGGCATGTCTCTCCTCCTTCTTCTTCTTCTTCTTCTTCTTCTTCTTCTTTTATGCACAAATTTAAACATGTAGTTTTAAATTCATTTAAAGTCATTTTAGGTTGCAGCTTTGGGAAACAGTGGTCAACAATTTTCATCATTTCCAATCAATCAATCAATCTTCATGTCATTTTCTAACATTTTATAGACCAAATGACTCCAAAAACACAATGAGTCTTTTACATTATGGCGTAATATAGATTTTAAAGACTATTTGCACATCTGCAGACATGTGGCTCTTTTGCACATCTGCAGACATGTGGCTTCTTCTTCTTCTTCTTCTTCTTTTATGCACACATTTAAACATGTAGTATTTCACTAGTTTGAACATTTTGCTCGTCATGGTCGTGAGAAACCTCCCGTGTCATTCAGCTGTCTGCTTCCTGAAGGGTCAGAGATGTGAGTCACCTGGTGGAGGTGATCCGTCACAGCCTGAGCCCGTCTGACCTCATGTCAACGACCTCATGTCAACGACCTGCCACTCAAAGTAATGAACGAGCTTCTTTCAACGTGTGACAGTTAACCTGCTGACAGCCGATAGACTCATCTCTGCAGCTCCGTGTGTCCAACCTGCAATCACTGACTCATACCACCGAGCTGGAGCCAGTGCTGGTTCGGAGGTAGTGCTAGAGCCAGTGCTCAGTTGGTCCTAATCCAAGCACCTCTTACGAACCTGTTGCTTTTCCACCGGCAAGGAGCCACGCGATTACGTCACTATATAACATAACCAGCACGCGCCTTTGCATGATTCACCAGTGAGAGGCAGCAAAATGGCGCAAGGCATCTAGCCTGCCGGAAACGAAGAAGTAGAAGAAGAAGAAGACGACAGCTCTGGAAAAAAAAAAGATAAAAATAGTACTTTTAATCAACAAATCTTTAACCCTCTGTAAATGCCACGCTAGTCTGCTAATGAACGTTAGCCCGGCTAGCCGGCTAATAAACATTAACCCCGCTAGTCAGCTAATGAACGTTAACGCTGCTAGCCGGCTAATAAACGTTAGCCCGGCTAGCCGGCTAATAAACGTTAGCCCCACTAGCCAGCTAATAAACGTTAACCCCACCCCCAGTCCACTGACGTAATCGGTTCTTGCTTTAGACCAGCAAAGAGTTGGTGCTTGCTCTGGCTCCCGTTCTGGGGCTCTGGGCTCGAGCTTTGGCGGTGGAAAAGCACAGAACCGGTGCTTAGTCAGGCTCTGGCTCCGAACCAGCACCAGCTCCAGCTCGGTGGAAAAGAGGTATGAATGTCTTAATAATGAAGAGAGAATTAGATCTTATTCTTTACAGTTGTGTTGGTGTGCTGAGAGTCAAACATTCGGGGAGTTATTACCTGACTGCTAATCAGAGTTGTATTACGGAGCTTTTAACAGAAAAAAGCAGGATAATGAGGTTCGGCTTTAATTAGATAATTAAAGCAAAGCGTTGTAGAAGCTTTCTCTGCACTTCAGAGTGAGGAAGAGCGTCGGTCCCAGCTGTAATATAAAAGCTGATGTCACAGTTACATCAATACTCCAGAGGTCTTCACAGGACTCCGCGTCTCTTGTATTTGAGACCCGAAATCGAGCCGGGTCCGGATTATATTCGCTCTCGGTCGGATGCACTTTTGTCTAATGTGCAAGTGGATCAAAGCGGATCTTCAATCAGCTCTGATTATGTGGTGTGTCATCATCATCCCGAGAGGAAAATATCATTTTTAAGCAGACAGAGAAACAATGAAATGTAGGAAAAAGAAGTATTGCTGCTCTTTTCAACATCTGCTGGTTAATTGTTGGATTTTCTTTATTTGGGTCTGTGTTTTTTCTCTTTTCTTAACATCCTCAGATTTAATTGGATCAGGTCTGACTTTCCTTGGTTCTATTAAACATTAATTTATGCATGTTGTGTAAGAGCAGGTTTTCTACAGGTCTGTTGAATAATTGAGGCCTGTGAACACGACTGATACACACCTCCAAGTGTTAGCAGGGATGCTGACTTTTTCACTCCTGACACTTGATACCTACATTTAGGATTTCTGCAAGATTGTAGATTTATAAACCATAGGATATCTATAAGGTTATGAGTGCTGGTCTGTTTAACATCCTTCCACTTTTTTAAAATTACTTGCTAACAAAAAAAGTGCACAGAATTTATTTTATAAGCCTTATAGTTTGAGGTAAATTTGGTAATGTTAGACAACTCAGATTAGCAGGATTACCTGGTTATAACCAGGCGGGGAGTTCTGGTCCTCTGAAATGAAGCCAACGCGGAAGTAACTTAGAGCTGCATTTTATCAAAAGGCCACCAGGGGGCGACCGTCTCTATACAAGTCAATGGAGAATTCACCAACTTCTCACTTGATTTCTAACCTCAGTAAACGTTTTCAAAATGTGTTTATGGTCTCAATCGCTAGTTTAAAGCCTTCTTCAATGCAGTATGATGTTCATTTGGGACATTTTGGCCTCCCTGATTTTATATGTGACGATAAAGCAGGGTATGCATTAGGGCGTGGCTACGTCCTGATTGACAGGTTGATTGACCAATGTCCTCGAGATCCAGCCCTCGTAACCATAGCAACCTCCCCGCTCCGCCCATGGCTCCGCCCATGCCCATATAAGTAGAATCCGTGTTTTTATTTTGGCATCCGAGCAGCAGTCCACAAACCAATGGGTGACGTCATGGATGCTACGTCCATTTCTTCTATACAGTCTATGATTTTAACTCACTTTTTGTCATAACATTGATGAAGTAATTGCATTTAATGTGTTTTGGTCGACAACTGATCTGGCTTAAAATGATCCATCAGATTTATGTGTTTGTGAAAAAACTCACCAGTGACATAAATATACAGATTGTAATGTTTGTTGGAAAATATCCCAAATATTAGATGAATTGATATGAAGTTTGGTGCAGATGTTCTTAGTCAGCTTTTGCTTGTTTCTTTCCAACCTTAACGGACTAAATCATCATCTGACGGATAATAAAAAGCTCTTATTACATAAAAGACGTAGTACACAGTGTGCAGGATGATTCAAGGGTTAAATTAACATTAACACTTTTTGTGTTAAAATGACATTAAGACCTTTGTAACTGACACCTTAACCTTTCCTCAGACCTTTACTTGCACTTTAAGTTTTTAACAAAAAAAAGGGATTCACAGGATGTAGAAGAGTTACGAGCCACGGTGTTATTTCACAAATGACTCAACAAAGATTCATAAAGAGCATCGATATCAGTTATAAAAAAAGCACTTAAACCATCCTCCTCTGGTTGCTTTGCTTTCCATCTCCTCCTCCGCCTCTGTCTCTTTGTGTCCCCTCCGGCCCTCACTTTTGTTTTCTTTACCCTCCCCCCTCCCTTTCCTCCTCCTCCTTCTTTTTAAAAGACATCATCATCCTCCCCTCCCCCCCCCTTTATCGCTCCCCTCTCTCTCTCTCTCTCTCTCTCTCTCTCTCTCTCTCTCTCTCTCTCTTTCTCAATTCAGCCACTCCATCATTGTTCACCGGGGACAATATTGGCAGGGCAGCTGAAACATTCAAGCTGCTGTGAGATAATTAATCTTTTTTTGTTTTAAAAATGAACTCAATCATCATCATCGAATTGTCAGTATTTACACATTTGGTTTAATTACAAGTTGCAGAAATGATCCCAAACTCATTAAAATCTCTTTCCTGTTGTTTATTTTTCCACCTTTTCTTTTCTCCCCTCCCTCCGTCTTTGGATTTTTAAAGAAGCAACATCTTCTTCGCCAGCAGCCAGTTGTATGATGCAATGTTCTTCGTCCGACCCCTCCCTCCCTCCTCCTCCTCCTCCTCCTCTTCCTCCCTCCCTCCTCCTCTTTCTCCCTCCCTCCTCCTCTTCCTCCCTCCCTCCCTCCTCCTCCTCCTCCTCCTCTTCCTCCCTTCCTCCTCCTCTTCCTCCCTCCCTCCTCCTCTTCCTCCCTCCCTCCCTCCCCTCCTCTTCCTCCCTCCCTGCCGCCACATCCCACCCTCGTTACGTTGCCACGGCAACATGTCCGACTGCCGTGCTATCTGCTCTGCCCTCTCCTCCAGATGGGCTGCCTTTTGTTGTGCGTCTGCCTGTGTGCCTGTGTGTGTGTGTGTGTGTGTGTGTGTGTGTGTGTGTGTGTGTGTGTGTGTGTGCAGAGACAGAAACACACTTCTTCTTCTTCTTCTTCTTCATCTCTCTCATTCTCTCCTCTCTCTTTTCCTTCTAAGACGCTTGCAGGCGGCTCTCTGAGAGTCATTCGAGTGCGGTGTAAAAAATACAGTAAATATATAATGTGTTATGTAAATGTGTGATGTATTATAAATAGTTAAATACTGATGTCCGCACAACACTGCGTAGCCTAGATTTAGGCTTTTTTTTTTTTTTTTTTGTCTGCTTTTTCAATTTACGTGTTTTTTTTCCTTCCAGTTTATATTGATCCACTCATTTTTAATTCATGAGTCTCCTAAATGATTTTGGATAATCACATACTTTATTCATGCTTTCATGTTGGGCTACAACTAACTTTTTCCTCCCGTTATCATTTCCTAGGGTCAAAGGTGTTATATTCAAGTTATCAGACGTTTTACACATATATTATAATAATACATATAATTGCCTTTATTGCCTTTATTATCCTTGCAACCAAATACACGTGTGCACCTGCCCATACAGATAGAATAATAATAGAGCGATAGATAGAAAGATAAATAAAAAGCAATAGAAGAAATTAGTGGCACATCAGAATCTACTACATTGTGCAAAATCCTGTTGCACATTATTATACAGATATTACCAGGTTTCAATTTCAATGCCTTAATTGCCAGTTTACAATGTACAATGAAATTAAATGTGTCCAGTAAACTACAGACACATTAAAGTCTGTATAAAAAAATAAATAAATACATTTTCCCAGCTTTTTGACCCACTCATTTTTAATTCATGAGTCTCCTAAATGATTTTGGATAATCACATACTTTATTCATGCTTTCATGTTGGGCTACAACTAACTTTTTATTAACCCTTTATTATCAAGTAATCCGCCCGTTATCATTTCCCAGGGTCAGTTATCAGACCCTCAGTTTAGAAATAATGCCTTTATTGTCATTACACACTCATACGTACATATACACGCCTGCCCAAACAGATAAAATACTAATAAATAGAAAAGGTAATAAAATGATTAGTGGCACATGAGAAGCTGCCAAATCCTAATGCACCTTATAGAAATATTATTGCACATTTTGTACAAACATTAACCCACATTATTTCAATTTCAATGCCTCTATTGTCATTACACAATGTATGAAATTAATAATTAAATTAAAAGTGCCTCCAGCTTTACATATAGTAAACATAAAACTACAGACAAGTAGACACATTATAGTCTGTATAAATAAATAAAAACAAACAATAAATAGCATAAAACAGAGTAACAGTATAAAAGCCAGGCGGGGAGTTCTGGTCCTCTGAAATGAAGCCAACCAGGAAGTAACTTAGAGCTGCATTCTATCAAAAGGCCACCAGGGGGCGACCGTCTCTATACAAGTCAATGGAGAATTCACCAACTTCTCACTTGATTTCTAACCTCAGTAAACGTTTTCAAAATGTGTTTATGGTCTCAATCGCTAGTTTAAAGCCTTCTTCAATGCAGTATGATGTTCATTTGGGACATTTTGGCCTCCCTGATTTTATATGTGACGATAAAGCAGGGTATGCATTAGGGCGTGGCTACGTCCTGATTGACAGGTTGATTGCCCAATGTCCTCGAGATCCAGCCCTCGCAACCATAGCAACCTCCCCGCTCCGCCCATGGCCCCGCCTCATGCCCATATAAGCAGAATCCGTGTTTTTATTTTTCCCAGCATGCACCTGAAATTTTCAAGATGTCGCTGCCTAGATTAGAAACTATTGGCTTCCGAGCAGCAGTCCACAAACCAATGGGTGACGTCACGGACGTTACGTCCATTTCTTTTATACAGTCCTTGATATGAGCACGTACTTAGTTATATATTGCATATAATCAGGGTATATTTGCAAGTACAGGTTATTAGCCAGATATGCAGCAGTTTAGTTCTCTTATGGGACTTGGATTAAAAAAAACATGCCAGGAATTTGGAAGTGCGAGTGTTTAAGGATCTGTATCGACCTCCAGGGGGCAGCAGGGTGAAAAGGTGATGACCCTAGGGTGAGATGAGTCCCTTATGATGTTTATTACCGATCTCCTCATTGTATAAAAAATACTATAGCAACCTTTAAGTCCTGTGGTGTGGAGCTCAGATCAGCGATGGCTCTCGGGTAAAAGCTGTTTTTTGAGCCTTGAAATGTGAGTCTTTAAGGCCTTGTAGCTGCTTCCAGATGGCAGCAGAGAAGAGATGATGATGATGATGATGATGATGATGGTGGTGATGGTGGTGATGATGATAGGAGTGAGTTGCAATCTTAAAAACGCTGCTGGCTCTGAGGAGGCAGCGTGATGTGAAGGTATCTTCCAGTGAGAGCAGATCTGCCGAGTCCAGTTATTTTCTGAGCTGTTTTTATGAGTCTCTGGAGAGCTCTGCTGTCTGCTGCTGAACAGTTAGCAGATCACACTCTAATACTCTAATACTGTAATACTGTAATACTCTAATACTGTAATACTGTAATACTCTAATACTCTGATACTGTAATACTCTAATACTCTAATACTCTGATACTGTAATACTCTAATACTCTAATACTCTGATACTGTAATACTCTAATACTCTGATACTGTAATACTCTAATACTCTAATACTGTAATACTCTAATACTCTGATACTGTAATACTCTAATACTCTGATACTCTGATACTGTAATACTCTAATACTCTGATACTGTAATACTCTAATACTCTATATATAATACTCTCCCTCCCTCCCTCCCTCCCTCCTTCCCTCCTCCCTCCCTTCCTTCCTTCCTTCCTTCCTTCCTTCCTTCTGTCCTCCGTCCTCCCTTCCTCCTTTCCTTTCCTCCCTTCCTTCCTCCTTTCCTCCCTTCCTTCCTCCTTTCCTCTTTTCCTTTCCTTTCCTCCCTTCCTTCCCTCCTGTCTTCCTCCTTCCTTCCTTCCTTCGTCCTTCTTGCTCCCTTCCTTCCTTGACTCGAGGACAACAGGAGCGTGAAGGCACAGCTCTATAGAAAAGTTAGCAAACGTTAGCTTAGCTTAGGCGCTAAGGAAGCTAACTACAGTATAAAAACGGACAAAATATGAACGATTTCACACATTAAAGTGAGTACAATGCAGTCGGACATAATATCATGATAGCTGTGTGACTGAATTACGTTATTTTGACAGATTTAATGTAACGCTGTGCTTCATGTAACCTACCATGAGCTCAGTCCTCTCATACTGGCACTGAGGAGAGACCTGCAAACCAATGGGAATTCATAATACAGGTACAAACTAAAATATGATTGGAGGTAATAAGGTATAAGTGGAATCAACAATTAACACGAGCAGCTTCAGGAACAGGGTTGGTTTATCCTCAGTGTCCTTTCAAAGTAAAGCCGCTGTTGAGCCTTTTTGACGAGAGCAGAGTGGAGTAGATTGTCCAGATGAGGTCCGCTGTGATGTGCCATCTGTCTCCACCTCTTCCTCTCCTTTGATGTTTGGAGGTAAAAGGTCATTGTGTGGTGTGATTGATGATGAGCTTGGTTATAGTTTGTTTTCTGCACACACCAACTTCGTCTCGTAGCAACAGCGGTGTGTCATCTGCAAATGTGATGACTGTGTTTGAGGCTTGTAAAGTAAAGCTGCTCAATTAATTGAAATTTGATCATGATTACGATTTAGGAGCCAAATGATCTCAAAACTAATAAAATCGAGGGGAAACTATTTTTAATAATAGTGAGATAGCGCTCAATAACAAAGGTTTTATTTTGAAAAGCTTAGACAGGAAGCCACCGGAAGCCACTGCAGCTCCGTTAGTTTAACAGAAGCTGAAACACACGGTGAAATGTTTTAACTGTAAATAAAAGTGCAGAGTTTCCAGCCTGAGTCAGACGATGCTGAGTTTACTGACTAATTGTTAAAAACCAGGATGTGTTGTGTGAACTGTCGTCATGGTAACCAGCTCAGCACTAATATCTCTGCACATTTTCTGTTGTGTGTTGCGTTAAGCGGCAGATAAAAGGCTGCTGCTGGGAGAGAAAATTAATTAAGCCGAATGGACGAGAAATGTCAAATAAATGTTTCTAAAGTTAAGTAGTAGTAGTTTTAATAATCGTGATTTCAATTTTGACCCAAATAATTGTGATTATGATTTTTTCCATAATCGAGCAGCTTGGCTTGGCCCTAGGCTTGTGTGAGGATGCAGTTGTGTATACAAAGGGAATAGAAGAGGGGACTGGTGCTGAGTCTGAGGGTCAGGCTTTGGGAAGAGGTGGGGGCCGAATCTGACCGTCTGTAGGTGGTCGGGGAGGAAGTCATTGATCCACATGCACAGAGAGTCATTGAGACCCATGTTGAGCAGTTTAGGGACCAACCTGCTGGGGTTAATAGAGTTGAATGGAGAGCTGTAGTCTATAAAAAGCATCCTCACACATGCCTCTTCCTTTTAAGGTGGATCAGTGCAGTGTGCAGAGCTGTGGTGGTGGTGGTGGCGGCATCCTCTGTGGGTCTGTTTGTTTTGTAGACCTACTTGTGGTGGTCCATGGTGGGAGGAACGGTGGTCTACAGTCATTTAAAAAGCTGGTGTTGGTCTGTTTGGGCACTGGCAGATTTCTACAGAGCCCTAAAGGGGACATGAGCAGAAAAGGAGTAAATTAAGGCCATGTTTTACTACATCGAGTGCTTGAAATGCCATTACGTGCACACGAGATATAATTTGTTCCCATTTTTTGATTAATTTGTGCACAGAGAGTCTGCACAATAGACCAGCCTTTCTCAGCAGAGCGTGAAGTGAGGTGCACCTGCTGTAATTAAGTTTTCATATTTTTTCAGGTGAGAAAGTAACCATGTAGATTTCTCAATATGTGTCTACATGCAGAGTCCTGGAGGCAGTAAAAACATGAAGCTTCACTTTGCATTCAGACAAGCTAACGTGGCAGCTACAACTGTTAGATTCAATCTGTGAGACCAACATTTATCTTCCAAAAAAAGGGATTATATGATATATCAAAATGCTGCTGCAGAGACATTAGGGCCGGCGGATTAATCAAAATGTCAAAATGAATTATATCTCATGTGCACGAATCAATCAAAACATTGGAACGGATTGTATCTCGTGTGCACGCAACAGCATTTCGACCACTCGGTGTAGAAAAACGTCTTCTTCAATCTCATCAGGACCTGCAGCCTTTTTAACACTCACAATGCTGAGAATTCACCTTACTTCCTGTGTCTGTATGGTATAAGCATGTTGGTGGTAGCTGGTTTAACTACATCGAGTATGTCTTTTGTCTTGAAGTGGGCAAAAAAGCAGTAAAGTTCCTCTGCCTTGTAAGGTATTAAGGTTAATGCTCCTGCAGTTGGTCATATGGTTGATGCTACATACATGTTGGATCTCTGTTGGTAAAATGTTCCTTAACGTCTGTGTAAAGTCAATATGGTGATTTACTTCTAAACATATTATACATGTTGGAAAATGGTTCCAGAAAATGTGAAAAGGCTGATAACTATGCAGTGCTGAATTGTGGAGATAGAGCCTTAAACTGTTTCTCAGCCTCTTATTTTTCCTGATTTTCTGAGCCTGCAAAAAAGTGCTACTCTCCTACTATATAAGACTGAGAGTCCGCTCTCCTCAGTGGTTAAGCTGCCTGGTGGCCAGTTATTGTTACTACATCTAACACTACTACTACTACAGTTAGCCAGTTAGCTGAGTTAGCCGCCGAGCTAGCAGCCAAGTTAGCCGCCGAGTTAGCAGCAGAAAGCTCTCAGACGTAGCGTCCATGTTTCTGGTAGAGGTGGTGACTTTGATTGACAGGTGACACTTGATAGGGGGCGGGGCTTCAGCGGACTCGGAGGCCACGCCCACAGCGTTTGGGAGCAGAGAAAGAGGCTGATTTTTACACAACTTTGAAGCCTAATTTCATATATTTGGCGATTTTTTTTAATCATTCAAATTTGGCAGGGTGGTTAACAACACACTTTTCTGTGGTATGTCAAACTCAGAACACATATTTATTCTTACTTTACACGGACTTTACTCTTTTTCTTGTAAGCGACCTTCGTACATTTGATGCCTTTCTTCAGGTTATGTCTGGCAGTGTTTGTTTCTGTTCTCAAAGAACCAAAGAAAAGCTTCAAACTCTCACATCTGACAAGCCGAAAATACACATCACACCTGAGGATTAACTGAAATGATTCAAATAGTTGACGAAACCACTTCCGCACTGCGTTTTGTGAACTCATAATTATTGGATTAAATCAGAAGCGACAACAGTTTTCATAAAGGATTAATCATTAAAGGATGTGTCTGGTTATTGTTCTTATTGTCAGTAAATCTCATGAGCAGAGATAAACCAACAATGAACAAATCTACTTATGATGAGTAATAAAAGTAATAACAAAGATAAGTGAACTGTGGAGTCTGCTTTACACAGAACTACTCTCCAGAGAGTCAAAACATCATTACTGTTATTAGTCTTTGGAGCCTTTTTCTCAACAAACCACCAGGACTGTAATCTTTGTAATGGAGGAACATTTCAGCCAGAGCCCCAGTGATGTGTTTTTAATAGATTTTGGACAATAAGAGAAGAATAAGATAACTCAAGCTTTAGATACACACACAGTACTCTAAGTAGACCAGTTCATGCATTCATTTATAATTTATAAAACAAACCTTTCATACATCAACTAGTTCTCAACTCATCTGCTTGGTATTACATAACATTTAGTATATTTTAGTTCAGCAGTTTAAAGGCTGCAGTTGGTAACTTTGAGGAGAGAGAGGACTTAGCATCAAATTTGAAGAAGTATAACTGTCAGATCCCTCCCCCTCCCTTTCCGCTGCACTCCTGCCCTGCCTCCAAAGCCCCTCCCCCAGAGGAGGCTGACGTGCGCAACGGCATGCGACCACGTGCACGTGATCGGTAATACATGAACTACACTCCACACAGCTAGATATAAAACGCTTTACAGTGACTTTCACATGGCTATACCTTACCTAGAAACTCAGAGATATGAGTTTGACCGAGCTGAGAAGGAAGGGGGAGGAGCCTGTGAGGAGGAAGGGGGAGAGGGCTGTGTGGAGGAAGGGGGAGGGGCCTGTGAGGAGGAAGGGGGAGGAGCCTGTGTGGAGGAAGGGGAGGGGCCTGTGTGGAGGAAGGGGGAGGAGCCTGTGTGGAGGAAGGGGCAGGAGCCTGCGAGGAGGAAGGGGAGGAGCCTGAGTGGAGGAAGGGGGAGGAGCCTGTGTGGAGGAAGGGGAAGTGGCCTGTGTGGAGGAAGGGGGAGGGGCCTGTGAGAATGAAGGGGGAGGGGCCTGTGAGGAGGAAGGAGGAGGGGGCTGTGTGGAGGAAGGGGGAGGGGCCTGTGTGGAGGAAGGGGAGGGGCCTGTGTGGAGGAAGGGGAGGAGCTTTGAGGAGGAAGGGGAGGAGCATGTGATGAGGAAGGGGAAGTGGCCTGTGTGGAGGAAGTGGGAGGAGCCGTGTGTGTGAGCAGTGATTGACAGCTGTCAGACATTCCATCAGACACAATCTTGGCTCTGATTGGTTCAGTAGGAGCAGTAGGCGGGGCTAAATGAGCCTGTTTTTTTTTACAGATTACTAGTTTCATGTAATGCTGTCTTTACATAATGACAGTCTTAGCAAATATGACAAAAAGTTACTTTTATAAGACGTACCAACTGCAGCTTTAACCCTTTATAGGACAGTCATTGGAAGGAAGGAAGGAAGGAAGGAAGGAAGGAAGGAAGGGAAGGAAGGAAGGTAGGGGGGAGGAAAGAAAGAGAGAAGGAGGGAGGGAGGAAGGAAAGAAAGAAGGAAGGAAGGAAGAAGAAAGGGGGATGGAGGAAGGAAAAAGGAAGGGAGGAGAGAAGGAGGGAGGGAGGAAGAACAGATGGAAGGAAGGAAGGAAGGAAGGAAGGATGGAGGAAGGAAAGAAGGAAGGGAAGAGAGAAAGAGGGAGGGAGGGAGGAAGGAAGGACAGATGGAAGGAAGGAAGGACAGAGGAAATAAGGAACGAGGGAGGGAGAAAGGAAAAGAGGGAGGGAAGAAAGAAGGCAGGGAGGAAGGAAAGGAAAGAAGGAAGGAAGGAAGGATATTTTGGGATATTTACAGAAGTTACCAAATATAGTTATTTGCCCAATAAAGGGTTAACCCTTTATAGGGCACTCATTGAAAGGAAGGAAGGAAGGAAGGATGGAAGGATGGAAGGAAGGATGGAAGGAAGGAGGGAAGGAAGGGAAGGAAGGAGGGAGGAAGGAAGGGAAGGAAGGAAGGACGGAGGAAAGAAGGAAGGAAGGAAGGTAGGGGCGAGGAAAGAAAGAGAGAAGGAGGGAGGGAGGAAGAAAAGAAGGAAGGGAGGAGAGAAGGAGGGAGGGAGGAAGGACAGATGGAAGTAAGGAAAGGAAGGAAGGAAGGACGGGGGAAGGAAAGAAGGAAGGGAGGAGAGAAGGAGGGAGGAAGGACAGATGGAAGGAAGGAAAGGAAGGAAGGATGGAGGAAATAAAGAACGAGGGAGGGAGAAAGGAAAAGAGGAAGGGAAGAAAGAAGGCAGGGAGGAAGGAAAGGAAGGAAGGAAGGAAAGAAGGAAGGAAGGAAGGAAGGAAGGAAGGAAGGATATTTTGGGATATTTACAGAAGTTACCAAATATAATAATTTGCCCGATAAAGAGTTAAAGTACATTTAAACATTAAGTTTATTGCTATCAGCAGGTAAAGAAGGAAAGAAGGAGGAAAGGGATGAAGGAAGGGAGGAAGGAAGGAAAGGAGTGAGGGAGAAAGGGAGAAAGAGAAAGGGAGGGAGGAAGGAGGGAAGGGAGGAAAGAAGGAAGGAAGGAGGAAAGGAAGGAGGGAAGGAAGGAAGGAAGGAGGAGGAAGGGAGGAAGGAAGGAGGGAAGGGAGGAAAGGAGGGAGGGAGGAAGGAAGGAAGAAGGAAGGAAAGGAGGGAGGGAGGGAGGAAGGAGGAAAGAAGGACAGGAGGGATGAAGGAAGGGAAGAAGGAAGGAAGGAAAGAAGGAAGGAAGGAAGGAAGGAAGGAAGGAGTTTATTGCTATCAGCAGGTAAACTGAGAGAAAACTGGCTAACGGCTAATTATCTGTATTAAATCTCAATTGTATCTAATAAAATTTACACTTTTCAGTTAATTTAAATCCATTTCCTGCTAACTGACTTCCACATTCAGCATATAATGAATTTACTGTTGTAATTATACTGCTCGAGCTGAGAGAGGGAAAAAAAAGGCAAATTATAGGCTGCTTAGAAACCATTTATCATTAATTATACATGTTGAGAAAGAGACGGATTATAATTCAGTAGATTTGATGACTTCATGTTCCAAGATAGACAGCTTCCTTTTTATTAGTGATTAGACATTTCCTTTTAAAAAGTATAAAAAGAAGAAGATCTGAGCTGTTTGGAGCGGAGAGGCAGCGTAAGGTCAATATGTAATAGGAGAAGGAGAAGGAAGGAAGGAAAGGAGTGAGGGAGGAAGGGAGGAAGGGAGGAAAGTATAAAAAGAAGAAGATCTGGGCTGTTTGGAGCAGAGAGGCAGAGTAAGGTCAATATTTAATAGGAGAAGGAGAAGGAAGGAAGGAAAGGAGTGAGGGAGGAAGGGAGGAAGAAGGAAGGAGAAAAGGAGTGAGGGAGGAAGGGAGGAAGGAAGGAAGGAGGGAAGGGAGGAAAGAATGGAGGAAGAAGAAAGGGGAGGAAAGAAGGGAGGAAGAAGGAAGGAAAGGAGGGAGGGAGGAAGGAAGGAGGGAAAGAAGGACAGGAGGGATGAAGGAAGGGAGGAAGGAAGGCAGAAGGAAGGAAAGGAGTGAGGGAGGAAGGGAGGAAGGAAGGAAGGAAGGGGGAAAGAAGGAAGGAAAGGAGGGAGGGAGGAAGGAAAGAAGGACAGGAGGGATGAAGGAAGTGAGGAAGGAAGGGAGGAAGGGAGCAAAGTATAAAAAGAAGAAGATCTGAGCTGTTTGGAGCGGAGAGGCAGAGTAAGGTCAATATTTAATTTCATGTATTTTCTGCAGCCACACTTTTCTCAGGAGTCCCAGTGAGGAGGGGCTGGGGGGACTGGGGGGGGTCTGGGGGGGCTGGGGGGGGGCTGGAGGGGTCTGAGGTGTTACGTAATAATGCAAATACAGAGTGAATCCACAGAGAGCTGGCTGGCTGGGGCTCTACTGTACTGAGCTGTAATATGTTAATGTGGTCTCTAAATGTCACCAAATACTCACGCTCGATAGACGACACATTTAAAAGGCAAATTGAAAAGCAGAGAAAAAAATGAATTACAACTAATTTAGGAAATGTAATTTTTTTACATTATAACCAACAACAAGGACTAATGGACAATTTATTAGTAAATCGAGGACAATTAATCGCTTCCACCAGGCTGCAGTTAATGATTATTCCCATAAATGATCTGATCTGATTAGTCCAACAGTAGGTTATTAATTTAGTGGAAAAAAATCATGTATTAACCCTTTATTGGGCAAATAATTATATTTGGTAACTTCTGTAAATATCCCAAAATATCCTTCCTTCCTTCCTTCCTTCCTTCTTTCCTTCCTTCCTCCCTGCCTTCTTTCTTCCCTTCCTCTTTTCCTTTCTCCCTCCCTTGTTCTTTATTTCCTCCGTCCTTCCTTCCTTTCCTTCCTTCCATCTGTCCTTCCTCCCTCCTTCTCTCCTCCCTCCCTTCCTTCCTTCCTTTCCTTACTTCCTTCTTTCCTTCCTCCCTCCCTCCTTCTCTCTTTCTTTCCTCGCCCCTACCTTCCTTCCTTCCTTCTTTCCTCCGTCCTTCCTTCCTTCCCTTCCTTCCATCCTTCCATCCTTCCTTCCTTCCGTCCTTCCATCCTTCCTTCCTTCTTTCCTTCCTTCCTTTCAATGAGTGCCCTATAAAGGGTTAAGTGACAGTATTGTGCTTGTGTGGAGTCTGTAAACAGGAAGTGAAGCGGACTTGTTGTGCATAAACAGGCTGTTTGTCTTTACGAGCAGCAGTATTGATTTAAACTGTGTCCTTTTTGCTGCTTGTTATCTTTAACTGCAGCTGTCTGACCAAACGCTCTCCTCCTCGCTTCAATAGATTCAGCTACACCAGCGAAGGTTTGACTGATAACAGCGTCTCACGTCTAAAGCCAGTTGGGTTTTTTTTAAAAGAAGCTGCCGGTCGATATCCGCTGCCAAATATTCCAGATCATAATCGTCTTTGAGTTTGATATCCAGCCGTGTTGTTTCTGTAGAGAGCGTCCTGGCTGGAAGCAGCAGCAGCAGCAGCGTTGGTCTGTTTAGATGTTTAAAATGATGTCATGGTGTAATAATGAGACTAAACACTGAAAGGTCTGAACGGTGGGACACATGTTGGATTCTTATCACTGCAGACATCTGTTAGCATCCTGACTCTGACTCATAGAAACTATTGTTATCTAGAACTAAACTGTTTGTCCAACTACATTGTTCAAGTTCATGTTTAAGTTTATTTATGTCATTCCAATTATATCTATGAAAAACATACAGAGGAATGAAATTGTGTTTCTTAGGACCAAAGTGCAACAGAAGTAGAATAAAAAATGAGTCATAGCTAGAAACACATAAAAACTATTATAAAGAAGGTTTAGATTATAATTATGGTTAGTGGATTATGGTGAGCGTGGGTTAAAGTAAGGTTGTTTCTTTGATCTGTGAACTTCCTCTAAACTTAACCAAACACACAGATCAGATCATAAAGGCCTCAAGAAACGCTGTCGTCCTGCCAATAAAAGTGTCAGATAATGTTTGTATGTGTATGTTTTGGAGACGATGACTAAAATAAGAACTCCAAGATGTTTAACAGAAACCTACGATGGTGTAAAAACACTTCAAGTTTAATCAGTGATATCTTAAGTTGACCATGTTGCAGGATGCACAAGCTCCTTTAACCCTCCTGTTGTCCTCGAAGGAAGGAAGGATGGAAGGGAGGAAGAAGGAAGGAAAGGAGGAAGGAAGGAAGGATGGATGGAAGGATGGATAGATTGATGGGAGGAAGAAGGAAGAATGGATGGAAGGGAGGAAGAAAGAAGGAAGGAAGGAAAGAAGGAGGGAAGGATGGAAGGGAGGAAGAAGGAAGGAAAGGAGGAAGGAAGGAAGGAAGAAAGGATGGATAGATGGATGGGAGGAGGAAGGAAGGAAATAAGGAAGAATGGATGGAAGGGAGGAAGAAAGAAGGAAGGAAGGAAAGAAGGACAGAGGAAGGAAGGAAGGAAGGAAGGAAGGAAGGAAGGAAGGAAGGAAGGAACAGTCAAAACAGACGGGGTCAATTTGACCCGGGAGAACGACAGGAAGGTTAAAGAAAACACTCATATGTAATAAAACTCAGTGAGTTATGAATCCTAGAAGTCTTTTTTTTAAAGCACTTACATTATAAATCTCAACAGCAGCTAAACTTGAGTTTATGAGGAATCGGCAGTAAAAAAACAACTGAACACAGAAATGAAAGTGTAGACATGATTTATTAAATATGAAAGCAGAGAACAGATTTCTGCCTCAACTTCAACTTCTTCAAGTCTGAGACATAAAACTCAAGAAGGAACAACTTTATACTGATCAACATGTTTCAGCTTCAGTCAATCAATCAATCAGTCAATCAATCAGTCAATCAGTCAATCAGTCAATCAATCAATCAATCAAACTTTATTAATATAGCAGCTTTAATACAGGTTAATATAATTCAAAGTGCCTCACAGTTGATTAACAAGCTGATAATAAGACAGAAGACGTGAAAACATAAAGAATAAAAATGAAAAGATGAATTGAGACCAATGAACACATGATAATATGATACAAGTGTAATAAAAAAAGATTTAGGATCTATAGTTATTATTATTATTATTATTATTATTACTGTTAAATGTCTGTTTTATGTAAAGCACAGTGAGTTGCCACATGTGTCTGAAATGCTCTATATAAATAAAACTGCCTCGCTTTGCCTATAATAAAAATATAAAATAAAATCATAAGAGAAAAGGATAGAGTAGAAACTACGCTAAAAGAAGACAAAACTAAAATGAAATAAAAGAGATAGTTTAATAAAAGCTAGACTTAAAACATGATTTAAAAAGATTAAAAAACAAAAGGAAACAGAGGTGAATAAAACTGATGAGAGGATAAACATATAAACATATAGAATAATTATAATATATAAATAAATAAAAGTAGACGTATAAGAAAATAAAGTAGAATAAACATTTAAAACATGGAAACAAATAAAATATAAATTCTAGAATAGAATGGAATAGAATTGTAGCAATAGAATAGAATGGAATGGAATAGAATAGAATAGAATAGAATAGAATAGAATAGAATGGAATAGAATGGAATGGAATAGAATAGAATTGTAGCAATAGAATAGAATGGAATAGAATTGTAGCAATGGAATGGAATAGAATTGTAGCAATAGAATAGAATGGAATGGAATAGAATAGAATAGAATAGAATAGAATAGAATAGAATAGAATGGAATAGAATGGAATGGAATAGAATAGAATTGTAGCAATAGAATAGAATGGAATAGAATTGTAGCAATGGAATGGAATAGAATTGTAGCAATAGAATAGAATGGAATGGAATGGAATAGAATAGAATAGAATAGAATAGAATAGAATAGAATGGAATAGAATGGAATGGAATAGAATAGAATTGTAGCAATAGAATAGAATGGAATAGAATTGTAGCAATGGAATGGAATAGAATTGTAGCAATAGAATAGAATGGAATGGAATAGAATAGAATAGAATAGAATAGAATAGAATAGAATGGAATAGAATGGAATGGAATAGAATAGAATTGTAGCAATAGAATAGAATGGAATAGAATTGTAGCAATGGAATGGAATAGAATTGTAGCAATAGAATAGAATGGAATGGAATTGTAGCAATAGAATGGAATGGAATGGAATTGTAGCAATAGAATAGAATGGAATGGAATTGTAGCAATAGAATGGAATGGAATAGAATGGAATGGAATGGAATGGAATAGAATTGTAGCAATAGAATAGAATGGAATAGAATTGTAGCAATAGAATGGAATAGAATTGTAGCAATGGAATGGAATGGAATTGTAGCAATAGAATGGAATGGAATGGAATTGTAGCAATAGAATGGAATGGAATGGAATTGTAGCAATAGAATGGAATAGAATTGTAGCAATAGAATAGAATGGAATGGAATTGTAGCAATAGAATGGAATGGAATGGAATTGTAGCAATAGAATAGAATGGAATGGAATTGTAGCAATAGAATAGAATGGAATGGAATAGAATAGAATGGAATGGAATAGAATTGTAGCAATGGAATGGAATAGAATTGTAGCAATAGAATAGAATGGAATGGAATTGTAGCAATAGAATGGAATGGAATGGAATTGTAGCAATAGAATGGAATGGAATGGAATGGAATGGAATGGAATGGAATGGAATAGAATAGAATAGAATAGAATAGAATAGAATAGAATAGAATAGAATAGAATAGAATAGAATAGAATGGAATAGAATTGTAGCAATAGAATAGAATGGAATAGAATTGTAGCAATAGAATGGAATAGAATTGTAGCAATGGAATGGAATGGAATTGTAGCAATAGAATGGAATGGAATGGAATTGTAGCAATAGAATGGAATGGAATGGAATTGTAGCAATAGAATGGAATAGAATTGTAGCAATAGAATAGAATGGAATGGAATTGTAGCAATAGAATGGAATGGAATGGAATTGTAGCAATGGAATGGAATGGAATGGAATGGAATGGAATGGAATGGAATGGAATAGAATAGAATAGAATAGAATAGAATAGAATAGAATAGAATAGAATAGAATAGAATAGAATAGAATAGAATAGAATAGAATAGAATAGAATGGAATAGAATCCCTAATATATAGACACTTATTCTAAACTACTGTAGCAGCGTATATACATATGTATATTTATATATATATTTTTTCCTGGTTCAGGAATTTTTGACGCAGTGATGAACTGGCATGAACTGTCACTGCATATTCCTCTTTTCTCTCCATCCCTCTTTTCTCTCTCTCTCTCTCTCTCTCTCTGTTTGTTTGGCAAGAGGACAAGATCTGTTGAGCTCGAGCCCACAATCTGGACGCTCACAGGTCAACTGCAGCAAACAGACACACCCAGAACACACACACACACACACACACACACACACACACACACACACACATATACACACACACACACACACACACACACACACACACACACACAAAAAGGACAGCAGCCTCGCCATGTTATGACATCCTGTAGTAAAGGGAACAAAAGGCAGATTTACTTTTTCCCCCTCGTAGAAATGTATCCACTGTTTTATATGTTTAGTTTTTTGACTACATATCCAGAGGCAGAGCTCGGTGGTGGCTCACTGTTTTTAAAAATAAAGGAGAAACAAAAAAATTCAGGTTAAAATCACTGAAACAGTGACTTCAAGCAGCTGCTGACTGAATCTGAATGAATTTATAATGATTAAGAGTGAAACTACAGAACAGCTTTTATATGAAGGCAGTGTTACTGACTGCAATATAATTAATAATAAGCATAATAAAAATACATGTATTTGTATTGCAGCTTTCAGACAAGAGATGCAGCTCAAAGTGCTTTACAACAAAATAAATGACATACACCAAGGAGTCTAAAAGAAGCATAAAGCAATGCTAAAAAAAAAAGGATAATTTTTAAACAGTAAAAACAGCACATATTAAAGATGGCTAAAACATAGAATTAATACAATATATAAAATCAAGTTAAATACAACAGCTTTGTGCTTTTTATTTATGTATGTATTTTTAAAAGTACAAATAGAGTGGCACCTGTAATCTCATTATATGCTTATATTATTATTATATTATTATTACATTATAATATAATGACAATAAAGCTTTCTATTCTATTATAGAAGCAGTTCAGTAGTGCATCAGTGTGACTGTCTGAAAAGCTAATTAAAGGATATTGAATATGAATATTTAAATCATGATGATGCCTTATTGTTATTTCTATGTGTATTATTTTAGGAAAATTATTAATAAGTGCTGAAATAAATAAATCACTATAACTCTTCCTAATGTTAGCAGCAGTCATACAGAGCAGTAACATTCAGACTCTTGGCTCAGTTGTGTCTCAGTCAGCTCATACATCCGCCCCTGCTGCTAAACTAACCTCAGACAAACACACATAACCTTCCTGTTTTATTCCCACTCATCATCACACTGAAACCCTGCAGCTACACACACACACACACACACACACACACACAGACATGCATGTTCAGTTTTTACTCTTCCAGCATTGAAACACACACACAACAAGCAGCTGAAACGAAACACATGAATTCATACATGATCTCTGGGTTTTTAGAGACGAGCTTCCTCCTTCCTTCCCCCCTCTCTCTTCCTCCCCCTCCTCCCCCCCCCCCCCCCCCCCCTCTCTGAGCTCCTGAGTGGAGCTGGCAGTATTTTAAGCGCCTGCCGAGGCTGCGGTTTAATTGGTGTGACCTTCCCTCTCGCTGTGAGCCCCGAGCAGCAAGAAAACTGTAAAAGTTATCAAACACCAGAGAACAGGATTTTACTGCTGAATATAATCACAGCTGATTGTTCAGGTGTGACCAACAAGATAACACAGTAATTATCATTTAACTTCATAAATTAACATAATGATTATACAGGAGATCTTAGCATAAATTATTAGCTTTGATGTACTTAAGTTTATATACTGCTGCACCATATTTATATACGTGTGTTTAATGCACATTGTTAATTTATCAGGCGGGGAGTTCTGGTCCTCTGAAATGAGGCCAACGTGGAAGTAACTTAGAGCTGCATTCTATCAAAAGGCCACCAGGGGGCGACCGTCTCTATACAAGTCAATGGAGAATTCACCAACTTCTCACTTGATTTCTAACCTCAGTAAACGTTTTCAAAATGTGTTTATGGTCTCAATCGCTAGTTTAAAGCCTTCTTCAATGCAGTATGATGTTCATTTGGGACATTTTGGCCTCCCTGATTTTATATGTGATGATAAAGCAGGGTATGCATTAGGGCGTGGCTACGTCCTGATTGACAGGTTGATTGACCAATGTCCTCGAGATCCAGCCCTCGCAACCATAGCAACCTCCCCACTCCGCCCATGGCCCCGCCTCATGCCCATATAAGTAGAATCCATGTTTTTATTTTTCCCAGCATGCACCTGAAATTTTCAAGATGGCGCTGCCTAGATTCGAAACTATTCCTTCCTTCCTCTTTTCCTTCCTTCTTCCTTCCTCCCTCCTTTCCTTCCTTCTTCATTCCTCCCTTCCTTCTTTCCTTCCTTCTTTCCTTCCTTCCTCCCTCCTTTCCTTCCTTCTTCATTCCTTCCTTACTTCCGACGCTCAGAGATCAGCGCTGTTTGTTTCCTGTCACATAAGATTCACCGTTCACTTCCCCTTTTCTCAGCTTCTTTTCCTTCCTTCATTCATTCCTTCATTCCTTCCCTCCTTCCTTCCTTCCCTTCCTTCTTCCTTCCTTACTTCCGACGCTCAGAGATCAGCGTTGTTTGTTTCCTGTCACATAAGATTCACCGTTCACTTCCCCTTTTCCTCCGCTGAGCATTAACTCCACTCAGACATCTTCCCATAAAGGTAAAGAACAAGCCAGCAGCAAAACAATGTCATCACTCCAGGCTGCACTTTACCTCCTGAGAAAAAAAAACAGGAAAGCACTCAAATAGACATCCTCTCTTTTTCCTTTTTCCTTTTTTTTTCTTTTCAAACTCACTTTTCTTTTCCCCATTTTTTTTTTTTTTTTTTTTTTTTTTACTGGGACACGTTAGCTCATCCTTCAGCGGATGAGAAGTGACAGCAGCAGAGCAGAATAGAGAGAGCTCATCAACCTGATGTGCCGAGCAGAGACTGAGGAAGCAAGACGGAGAGAGAGAGAGAGAGAGAGGAGATGTATGACCGACCGCATGGACACAGACCACACGTCACATGGTGTAACCGTCAGCTGATAGATTCACACTGAGCACAAGAAAATCATTTATTGGAGGATTTTAAGTCTTTTTTTTTTTTTTTAAGTAAACTAAAAAAACACATTAAACTACAACAAAACCTCCTGTTGTCCTTGAGTCAAGGAAGGAAGGAAAGGAGGGAGGAAGGAAGGAAGGAAGGGAGGAAAGGAGTGAGGACAAAGGAAGGGAGGAAGAAGGAAGGAAAGGAGGAGGGAAGAAAGGAAGGAAGGGAAGAGGGAGGAAAAAGAAAGGAAAGGAGGATCTCCTTTCCATCCCTCCTTCCTTCCTCCTTTCCTTCCTTCCTTCCTTCCTCCTTTCCTTCCTCCCTCCTTACTTCCTTCCTTCCTTCTTTCCTTCCTTCCTTCCATCCCTCCGTCCTTCCTCTTTTCCTTCCTCCCTCCTTACTCCTTTCCTTCCTTACTCCTTACTCCTTACTCCTTACTCCTCTCCAGTCACACTAACACAAGGTCTCAGTCACATTTGCTTTACCTTCATATTTTCACTTCCTTCCATCCCTCCTTCCTTCCTCCTTTCCTTCCTCCCTCCTTACTCCTTTCCTTCCTTCCTTCTTTCCTTCCTTCCTTCCTCACTTCCTTCCTTCCTTCCTTCCTTCCTTCCTTCCTCCGTACCTTCCTTCTTTCCTCCCTCCGTCCCTGCTTTCTCCTTTCCTTCCTTCCTTCCTCCTTTCCTTCCTTCCTTCTTTCCTTCCTTCCTTCCTTCCTTCCTTCCTCACTTCCTTCCATCCCTCCGTCCTTCCTCCTTTCCTTCCTCCCTCCTTACTCCTTTCCATCCCTCCTTCCTTCCTCCTTTCCTTCCTCCCTCCTTACTCCTTTCCTTCCTTCCTTCCTTCCTTCTTTCCTTCCTTCCTCACTTCCTTCCATCCCTCCGTCCTTTCTCTTTTCCTTCCTCCCTCCTTACTCCTTTCCTTCCTTCCTTCTTTCCTTCCTTCCTCCTTACTCCTTTCCTTCCTTCCTTCCTTACTCCTTACTCCTCTCCAGTCACACTCACAGAAGGTCTCAGTCAGATTTTCTTTACCTTCATATTTTCTTAGTTTGGAGAGTTTTAAAAGCTCATTAGGAGTTTATGAAGAAGTGGAGTGTTGCTAAAGAGCGATATGTAGATCGATAACGCTTCTCTGTGTCTGCTGGACCAATAAAACACTTTATAAAGCTCGGCGGCTGCTGCTGTTGTCAGCTTGTTTGGAGCCTCTTTGCTCCCAAGTTCCCCAAAAAAGAAAAGAAAAGAAAAGATCGATAAAGCTTTAAAAAATTATGTGTTTTGAATTTTTAACAGACAAAAAAAAAAAAAAACTTCAAATCATGAGAATCAAGAAGGAAGGAAAGCAGGGAGGGAGGAAGGAAGGAAGGAAGGAGGGAGGAAGGAAGGAGGAAGGAAGAAGGAAAGAAAGGAGGGAGGAAGAAGGAAGGAAAGGAGGGAGGGACGAAGGAAGGAGGGAGGAGGGAAGGAATGGAAAGAAGGAAGGAAGGGAAGTAAGGGAAGAAGAAGGAAGGGAAGGAAGGACGGAAGGAAGGAAGGAAGGAAAGGAGGGAGGAAGGAAGGAAAGGAGGGAGGAAGGAAGGGAGGAAAGGAAAGAAGGAAGGGAGGAAGAAGGAAGGAAGGGAGGGAGAAAGGGAGGAAGGAAAGGAGGGAGGAAGGAAAGAAAGGAGGGAGGAAGAAGGAAGGAAAGGAGGGAGGGAGGGAGGAAGGAAGGAGGGAGGGAAGGAAAGAAGGAAGGGAGGAAGAAGGGAGGGTAGGGAGGAAGGAGGAAGGAAGAAGGAAGGAAGGGAGGGAAGGGAAGAAGGAAAGGAGGGAGGGAGGAAGGAGGAAGGGAGGAGGGAAGGAAGGAAGGAAAGGAGGAAGGTAGGAAAGAGAGAATCGAAGCTCCTAAAAAAGAGAAACAGGGAGGATTTCATTCATCTTCTTTTTAAAAGCTTTCGTCTTCGTTCTTTTGGCAGCGAAGCGACCAGACAGGAAATGAGAATTGAGGCTTGTTGGACTCAGTCTGTCTATGTCAGCCTGTGATGATGATGATGATGATGATGATGATGATGATGATGATGATGCTGCAGGTTTATACTGTGGGGGGAGGATGTGTGTCTGGTTTCCATCTATCACAGACTTCCATCTCCTCCTCATCCTCCTCCTCCTCCTCCTCCTCCTCCCATCTCCTCCTCCTCCTCCTCCCATCTCCTCCCATCTCCTCCTCCACCTCCCATCTGAGGATGATGATGATGATGATGATGATGATGATGATGATGCTGCAGGTTTATACTGTGGGGGGAGGATGTGTGTCTGGTTTCCATCTATCACAGACTTCCATTTAATCAACTAAATAATAAATGAGCAGCTTGTGACTCTGTGTGACCCGATGTTACAGCTTCAGCCACCAGACCCGCTCTACGCCACGCACCTGTCCCATCATCCTCTTCCTCATGACCCGCTCTACGCCACGCACCTGTCCCATCCTCCTCTTCCTCAGACCCGCTTTACGCCACGCACCTGTCCCATCCTCCTCTTCCTCATGTCGTCATGTGAAATCACTCCGACAGAGGTTTCTTCTTCTTCTTCTTCTTCTTCTTCTTCTTCTTCTTCTTCTTCCCTCCTTTCTGCTGCACTCTAACCTCAGACGGATGCTGCTGTCGTCTAATGGATTTGTTCTTTTTGTTGCAAGATCATCTATTTGCAGCCCAGTTGGTTTTATTCTCTTCTTCTGTGGTTAAACTCTTCTTCTGTGGTTAAACACTTCTTCTGTGGTTAAACTCTGTGGTTAAACTCTATGGTTAAACTCTTCTTCTGTGGTTAAACTCTATGGTTAAACTCTTCTTCTGTGGTTAAACTCTATGGTTAAACTCTTCTTCTGTGGTTAAACTCTATGGTTAAACTCTTCTTCTGTGGTTAAACTCTATGGTTAAACTCTTCTTCTGTGGTTAAACTCTATGGTTAAACTCTTCTTCTGTGGTTAAACTCTTCTTCTGTGGTTAAACTCTATGGTTAAACTCTTCTTCTGTGGTTAAACTCTACGGTTAAACTCTTCTTCTGTGGTTAAACTCTATGGCTAAACTCTTCTTCTGTGGTTAAACTCTTCTTCTGTGGTTAAACTCTTCTTCTGTGGTTAAACTCTATGGCTAAACTCTTCTTCTGTGGTTAAACTCTTCTTCTGTGGTTAAACTCTATGGCTAAACTCTTCTTCTATGGTTAAACTCTTCTTCTGTGGTTAAACTCTATGGTTAAACTCTTCTTCTGTGGTTAAACTCTGTGGTTAAACTCTTCTTCTGTGGTTAAACTCTATGGTTAAACTCTTCTTCTGTGGTTAAACTCTATGGTTAAACTCTTCTTCTGTGGTTAAACTCTATGGCTAAACTCTTCTTCTGTGGTTAAACTCTTCTTCTGTGGTTAAACTCTATGGTTAAACTCTTCTTCTGTGGTTAAACTCTACGGTTAAACTCTTCTTCTGTGGTTAAACTCTTCTTCTGTGGTTAAACTCTATGGCTAAACTCTTCTTCTGTGGTTAAACTCTTCTTCTGTGGTTAAACTCTATGGCTAAACTCTTCTTCTATGGTTAAACTCTTCTTCTGTGGTTAAACTCTATGGCTAAACTCTTCTTCTGTGGTTAAACTCTGTGGTTAAACTCTTCTTCTGTGGTTAAACTCTATGGTTAAACTCTTCTTCTGTGGTTAAACTCTATGGTTAAACTCTTCTTCTGTGGTTAAACTCTATGGTTAAACTCTTCTTCTGTGGTTAAACTCTATGGTTAAACTCTTCTTCTGTGGTTAAACTCTTCTTCTGTGGTTAAACTCTATGGTTAAACTCTTCTTCTGTGGTTAAACTCTTCTTCTGTGGTTAAACTCTATGGTTAAACTCTTCTTCTGTGGTTAAACTCTATGGTTAAACTCTTCTTCTGTGGTTAAACTCTATGGTTAAACTCTTCTTCTGTGGTTAAACTCTTCTTCTGTGGTTAAACTCTATGAATCATTAAGTTGCTTCTCTCAGTTTCTTTGCCAACGTGTGTAAATCAGGTGTTTTTCTCTTCTTCTTTTTTTTTTGGCATCGGATGCTGACTCACTTCCCTTTTAATGAATGAAGTCTGAGCTCAGGTCCATTGACAGATTCAGTGACGGTTTGTAAAGCCTGACTCATGCTGGATTTTAGAGACTGATACAGATAGATAAATGAAATTGAAGCGTAAAGGATCCGATAACAACAGATATGCTGATATTTGAACTTTGAATCTGCTTATTACTACCAAACCCACTGAGGATCGTCACCCTCTACTCCTGAAATGATTGATTAATTACCTTTTTTTGTCCACTTGGGGGCAGCAGCAACAAGTAATGAACACAACTCTGACATATCAACGCCTTTTTAAATACTGTGTAAAGTGAATTCAGACATTTTCTTCTAAACACATTAAATAGGTCATGAATGTATTTCTAAAAAAGGTGTAAAAAGCATTTCAACCATTTAGATTTGAATTGTGGAGCTAGGCTTCACAAACTGTGTTTCAACATTTCTGTGTTCAGGATTTAGTGATTAGCATAAACCCGCCCCTGCTGCTGTAGAGGTAGAAATACATTCAGCACACACTACTACTACTACAGTCTATAGTTAGCCAGTTAGCTGAGTTAGCAGCCGAGTTAGCCGCTCAGTTAGCAGCAGAAAGCTCTCAGACGTAGCGTCCATGTTTCTGGTAGAGGTGGTGACTTTGATTGACAGGTGACACTTGGTAGGGGGCGGGGCTTCAGAGGCTGATTTTTACACAACTTTGAAGCCTAATTTCATATATTTGGTGATTTTTTTTAATCATTGAAATTTGGCAGGGTGGTTAACAACACACTTTTCTGTGGTATGTCAAACTCAGAACACATATTTATTCTTACTTTACATGGACTTTAAGTAAATCTGATTTATTTTTCCTTTCTTGTTACTGTAAGAAAATCTTGTACCTGTAAAGTCCTATATTCTCTCTTTTAGCTCTGTTTTTACTCTCTACCAACTCCTGAGGGAAATATCTAAATGCTCCTCTATGTTCACCAGCTACTGATAACTGTGTCTGTTTGCTGTTTGGTGCTGAGCAGGTAGAGCACAGCGGCTTTTTACAGCTTTCTCTTTGGAAACTTTGCTATAAGAGCACTAAAGTTGCAGCCGGACCTCTAAACAATATAAAGCTCCGTAAAGCCGAGGGGAGCTGCAGAGTTACTGATAAATCCTCTGTAGGTTCGGCACGTACAGCTCACACATCGCTCATATAAAAAAAAAAATACAGATAGTAGCACCTTTTAACCCTCCTGTTGTCCTCGAGTCAAGGAAGGAAGGGAGGAAGGAAAGGAAAGGATGGATGGATGGAGGAAAGGAGGGAAGAAAGGAAGAAAGAAAGGAAAGGAAAGAAGGGAGGAAGGAAAGAAAGAAGGAAGGAAGGTAGGAGGGAGGGAGCGAGGAAATAAAGGAAGGAAGGAAGAAAGGAAAGGAGGAAAGGAAAGAAGGAAGGGAGAAAGGAAAAGAAGGAATGATAGAGGAAAGAAGGAAGGAAGGTAGGAGGGAGGGAAGGAAGGAAGAAAGGAGGAAAGGAAAGAAGGAAGGAGGGAAGAACGGAGGAAAGAAGGAAGGAGGGAAGAACGGAGGAAAGAAGGAAGGAAGGTAGGAGGTAGGGAGGAAGGAAATGAGGGAAGGAAAGAAGGAAGGAAGGTAGGAGGGACGGAGGAAGGAAAGGGAGGAAGGTAGGGGGGAGGAATGAAAGAGACAAGGAGGGAGGGAGGAAATGAGGAAAGGAAAGAAGGGAGGAAGGAAAGGAAAGAATGAAGGAAAGATAGAGGAAAGAAGGAAGGAAGGTAGGAGGGAGGGAGGAAAGGAAGGAAGGAAGGAAGAAAGGAAAGGAGGAAAGGAAAGAAGGAAAGGAGAAATTAAAAGAAGGAATGATAGAGGAAAGAAGGAAGGAAGGTAGGAGGGAGGGAGGAAAGGAAGGAAGGAAAGGAAAGAAGGAAGGGAGGAAGGTAGGGGGGAGGAATGAAAGAGGAAAGAAGGAAGGTAGGAGGGAGGGAGGAAAGGAAGGAAGGAAGGAAAGGAGGAAAGGAAAAAAGGAAGGAAGGAAGAACGGAGGAAAGAAGGAAGGAAGGTAGGAGGTAGGGAGGAAGGAAATGAGGAAAGGAAAGAAGGAAGGAAGGTAGGAGGGACGGAGGAAGGAAAGGAAAGAAGGAAGGGAGGAAGGTAGGGGGGAGGAATGAAAGAGAGAAGGAGGGAGGGAGGAAATGAGGAAAGGAAAGAAGGGAGGAAGGAAAGGAAAGAAGGAAGGGAGGAAGGTAGGGGGGAGGAATGAAAGAGAGAAGGAGGGAGGGAGGAAATGAGGAAAGGAAAGAAGGGAGGAAGGAAAGGAAAGAATGAAGGAAGGAATGTAGGAGGGAGGGAGGGAGGAAGGAAAGGAAAGAAGGAAGGTAGGAAGGAGGGAGGAAAGGAAAGAAGGAAGGAAGGTAGGAGGGAGGGAGGAAGGAAATGAGGAAAGGAAAGAAGGAAGGAAGGTTGGAGGGAGGGAGGGAGGGAGGAAAGAAGGAAGGAAGGTAGGAGGGAGGGAGGAAGGCAGGGGGGAGGAATGAAAGAGAGAAGGAGGGAGGGAGGAAATGAGGAAAGGAAAGAAGGGAGGAAGGTAGGAGGGAGGGAGGAAGGAAATGAGGAAAGGAAAGAATGAAAGAGAGAAGGAGGGAGGGAGGAAGGAAAGAAAGAACGGAAGGAAGAAAGGGAGGAAAGAAGGAAAGGAAAGAAGGAAGGACGACAGGAAGGTTAAAGAAGTGTGAACTGGACTGTTTCTAAATGGCCTCCAACGAATGTTACAGGAAGTGTGTGAGCGAGTGATTTTGTTTGTTTCCTGTCTCGATACACCTTTAGGCATTAATGCAGCTTACTGTAACTTCCTGTTTCCTGTTTGCCAGCGTACACAGCATGCCAGTAATAAACATATATCTGTGATGAGCTAATGTTGGCAGACAGTATCAGCACGTCTGTCTCATGGAGTAGTGTTTAATATCAGTTGGTACATTTAACCCTTTACATACTGTTCATACTGTGACCCTTCCTTCCGTCCTTCCTTCCTTCCTTCCTTCCTTCCTTCCATCTGTCCTTCCTTCCATTCTTCCTTCTGTCCTTCCATCTGTCCTTCCTTCTGTCCTTCCTTCCATCTGTCTTTCCTTCCATTCTTCCTTCTGTCATTCCATCTGTCCTTCCTTCCTTTCTTCCTTCTGTCCTTCCTTCCATCTGTCCTTCCTTCCTTCCCTCTGTCCTTCCTTCCATCTGTCCTTCCTTCCTTCCTTCCTTCCTTCCATCTGTCCTTACTTCCATCTGTCCTTCTGTCCTTCCATCTGTCCTTCCTTCCTTTCTTCCTTCTGTCCTTCCTTCCATCTGTCCTTCCTTCCTATCTTCCTTCTGTCCTTCCTTCTGTCCTTCCTTCCATCTGTCCTTCCTTCCTTTCTTCCTTCTGTCCTTCCTTCCATCTGTCCTTCCTTCTTTTCTTCCTTCTTTCCTTTCTTCCTTCTGTCCTTCCTTCCATCTGTCCTTCCTTCCTTCCTTCTGTCCTTCCTTCCTTCCTTCCTTCCTTCCTTCTGTCCTTCCTTCCATCTGTCCTTCCTTCCTTCTGTCCTTCATTCCATCTGTCCTTCCTTCCTTCCTTCCTTCCTTCCATCTGTCCTTCCTTCCTTCCTTCCATCTGTCCTTCCTTCCTTCCTTCCTTCCTTCCTGTGTTGAAGTCCAATACTTTTAATTCCCACAGCACCTAAAGGCCACATGAATTTAACACATTTTAGGGACTTTTTATTTGAAGCTGATTCTGTTTTTATAGGAAGGACACTCCACAAAAATCACAAATGTGTCTCAGAGGGTTTTAAAATCCTTAACCCTCCTGTTGTCCTCAAGTCAAAGAAGGAAGGGAGGAGGAAGGAAGGAAGGAAGGAAGGGAAGAGGAAGGAAGGAAGGAAGGAAGGGAGAGAGGAGGAAGGAAAGGAGAAAGGAAGGAAGAAAGGGAGAAGGAAGGATGGAAGGGAGAAAGAAGGAAGGAAAGGAGGGAGGAAGGAAGTAGGGAAGGAAGGAAAGCAAGGAAGGAAGAAGGAAGGATGGAAGGGAGGAAGAAGGAATGAAAGGGGGAGGAAGGAAGGAGGGAAGGGAGGAAGAAGGAAGGAAAGGAGGAAGGAAAGAAGAAAGGGAGAAAGAATGAAGGATGGAAGGGAGAAAGAAGGAAAGGACGGAGGAAAGAAGGAAGGAAAGCAAGGAAGGAAGGAAGGAAGAAAGGTAGGAGGGAGGGATGAAAGAGAGAAGGAGGAAGGGAGGAAGGACACACAGAAGGAAGGAAGGAAGGAAGGACGGAAGGAAGGAAAGCAAGGAAGGAAGGAAGGAAGGAAGAAAGGTAGGAGGAAGGGAGGAAGGACACAGGGAGGAAATAAGGAACAGTTGAAACAGTCGGGCTGCTGCTGCTGCTGGATTGCCGTTGGTATCAGACATCGTTTACTCTAACAAGACTTTTAAATCAGTTTCTTCTGTTTTTCTGCACATTCAGAGAGTTTGTTGTCCTGCTGGGCGACAATCCAACCGTGATTATAAATCCAATCAGAGCTTCCTGCCGACCGTGCAGCTCTCAGCAGTCCACAAACACGGACGCTGCTTTATGACAATACAGCAGCAGTGGATATCTCACAAGGCTCTCGTCAGTACTCCAATTAACAAATTAATTACAATACATTTAGGAAGGATGTGTTAAGAGAGGTTTACTCATTTGTATTTAATCCTCCTGTTATCCTCGAGTCAAGGAAGGAAGGAAGGAAGGAAGGAAGGAAGGAAGGAAGGAAGGAAAGGGAGGAAGAAGGAAGGAAAGGAGGGAGGGAGGAAGGAAAGGAGGGAGGGAGGAAGAAGGAAGGAAAGGAAGGAAAGGAGGAAGGGAGGAAAGGAGGGAGGGAGGGAGGAAGGGAGGGAGGGAGGAAGGGAGGAAGAAGGAAGACGGAAGGAAAGGAGGAAGGAAGGGAGGAAGAAGGAAGGGAAGAAGGAAGGAAGGAAGGAAGACAGAAGGAAAGGAGGGAAGGAAGGAAGGAAAGGAGGAAGAAGGAAAGAAAGGGTGAAGAGAGGAAGGAAGACGCCTTCCCTCCTTACTCCTTTCCTCCCTTCCTTCCTTCCTTACTCCTTTCCTTCCTTCCTTCCCCCCTCCTTCCTTCCTTCCTTCCTTCCTTCCTTCCTTCCTTCCTTCCTTCCTTCCTTCCTTCCTTCCGTCCTTCCTCCCTTCTTCCTTGTCCTGCTGGGTGACAATCCAACTGTTAAGAGCGGTTCACTCATTTGTATTTAAGTTGAAGTAAACAGTACATTTGGCTCAGTTACAGCATCTTCCTTCCTCCCTCCCTCCTTCCTTCCTTCCTTCCTTCCTTCCTTCCTTCCTACCTACCTTCCTTCCTTCCTTCCTTCCTTCCTTCCTACCTTCCTTCCTACCTTCCTTCCTTCCTTCCTACCTTCCTTCCTACCTTCCTTCCTTCCTTCTTTCCTCCCGCCGTCCCTGCTTTCCTCCTTTCCTTCCTTCCTTCCTTCTTTACTCCTTTCCTTCCTCCCTCCTAACTCCTTTCCTTCCTTCCTTCCTTCCTTCCTTCTTTCCTTCCTTCCTTCCTTCCTTCCTTCCTTCCTTCCTTCCTTCTTTCCTCCCTCCATCCCTCTTTTCTCCTTTCGTTCCGGTCCTCTGAAATGAGGCCAACCAGGAAGTAACTTAGAGCTGCATTCTATCAAAAGGCCACCAGGGGGCGACCGTCTCTATACAAGTCAATGGAGAATTCACCAACTTCTCACTTGATTTCTAACCTCAGTAAACGTTTTCAAAATGTGTTTATGGTCTCAATCGCTAGTTTAAAGCCTTCTTCAATGCAGTATGATGTTCATTTGGGACATTTTGGCCTCCCTGATTTTATATGTGACGATAAAGCAGGGTATGCATTAGGGCGTGGCTACGTCCTGATTGACAGGTTGATTGACCAATGTCCTCGAGATCCAGCCCTCGTAACCATAGCAACCTCCCCGCTCCGCCCATGGCCCCGCCTCATGCCCATACAAGTAGAATCCGTGTTTTTATTTTTCCCAGCATGCACCTGAAATTTTCAAGATGGCGCTGCCTAGATTAGAAACTATTGGCTTCCGAGCAGCAGTCCACAAACCAATGGGTGACGTCACGGATGTTACGTCCATTTCTTTTATACAGTCTATGGTTAAGAGCGGTTTACTCATTTGTATTTAAGGTGCAGTAAGCAGTCCATTAGGCTCAGTTACAGCATGTATAAGGAGGAAGCTGAGCAGAGTGAAGTGTTTACTCTCTAAATGACTGAATCTGTGGTGCACTGTGTGGATGAACTAACATGTGAAGGTGGATAAATTGCAGAGTACCTGCTGCTTATCATATTCTGTTTGGAAAGCTTTGACAGCTGTTAAATATTCACCTACACTCTCACTTTACATAATACCTGTTCAATCCTCTCAGTCATACTGTCGCTCTCTCTGAGGGTTTCTCTTCTATGAAAGCTGCCGTTTGAAATGCAGGTTAACTGTTTGTTTTTGCCCTCAGAAGAAAAGTCGCACAAGCCACATAATTATTTAATGCAACACGCAGAGAAGAACTAAATAAATATAAACTAAATATCAACAGTATATGTATTTTTCTTTTCAAAGCTTTTTTGAAACTCAACAGAGAATTACACAGTTTCAGCTACCACTAAGACCGTCCCATAGTTTGACTCCTAATAACTTAGTTCTTTCTTTACATGTTTGAAATATTATTGGATAATAGCATAGAAAATTCTGCATGTAAGGAAAATCTAAGTTGAGCTTTTGTTTGGTATTGGCATTTTTAATTTCTCATAGATATTCGAGATTAGTAGGAGTATAGAGACGGAAGTCCTTTTGACACCAGAACGGTCGCCCCCTGGTGGCCTTTTGATAGAATGCAGTTCTAAGTTACTTCCGCGTTGGCTTCATTTGCATGTAAACAGAGAAAAACGGAGATTTGGGGAGCCGACGGCAGATTGTGCAACGGATGTGCAGGATAGCAGTCTCATTTTGTATTTGCTTGCATTTGCCATCTTTTCCAAAAGAATGAAGTGACGTTGGAGTTCTGGTCCTCTGAAAAGAAGCCAATGCGGAAGTAACTTAGAGCTGCATTCTATCAAAAGGCCACCAGGGGGCGACCGTCTCTATACAAGTCAATGGAGAATTCACCAACTTCTCACTTGATTTCTAACCTCAGTAAACGTTTTCAACATGTGTTTATGGTCTCAATCGCTAGTTTAAAGCCTTCTTCAATGCAGTATGATGTTCATTTGGGACATTTTGGCCTCCCTGATTTTATATGTGACGATAAAGCAGGGTATGCATTAGGGCGTGGCTACGTCCTGATTGACAGGTTGATTGACCAATGTCCTTGAGATCCAGCCCTCGCAACCATAGCAACCTCCCCACTCCGCCCATGGCTCCGCCCATGGCCCCGCCTCATGCCCATTGTTGATGTTGCTATGCAGGATTCTGTGAAACCGAATAATACCGTGATATAAATCTGTGGTCAAACCGCCCAGCACTACGCAGGGTCGCAGGAGGTTAAAGTCTTACTTCCTGTCCCCTGCATCCTGATTCAGTCCATTAGTCCTGGAATCAAAATGTCAGAGAGGCTTCGGGGGGGAGAAAGCAGCGTGTGATGTATGTAAAAGGACACATTCGGTTTCTCGCTGTTTGAATAGTCGGAGCGTTTAGTGGGAGGACGTTTGGTTTGAGTGAAGAAGGAGCGGCGCCTGCAGAACATCGGCTGACTCTGTGTGTTCTTTCAGTCAATCTACTGCAGTAGAGTAGAGAGTAGTAGTTCCTCTCTCAACTAGTAGAAGATGTTGTGAACACCTGATTATGCATGAAACCGAAAAATATCGTGATATACCGTGAAACCGAAAATACCGTGAAACCGAAAAAAATACCGTGATATACCGTGAAACCGGAAAATACCGCGATATACCGCCGAAACCGAAAATACCGTGATATACCGCCGAAACCGAAAAAAATATCGTGATATACCGTGAAACCAATAAATATCGTGATATACCGTGAAACCAATAAATATCGTGATATACCGTGAAACCGGAAAATACCGTTATATACCGTGAAACCGAAAAATACCGTTATATACCGTGAAACCGAAAAATACCGTTATATACCGTGAAACCGAAAAATACCATGATATAACGCCGAAACCGAAAATACCGTAATATACGTTAAAACCGAAAAAATACTGTGATATATGTGAAACCGAAAAATACTGTGATATACCGCCGAAACTGAAAATACCGTGATATACCGTGAAACTGAAAATACCGTGATATACCGTGAAACTGAAAATACCGTGATATACCGTGAAACTGGAAAATACCGTGAAACCGAAAAAAACATCCTATACCTTGAAACCGGAAAATACCGTGATATACCGTGAAACTGTAAAAATCTGTGGTCATACCGCCCAGCACTACGCAGGGTCACAGGAGGTTAAAGTCTTAGTTCCTGTCCCCTGCATCCTGATTCAGTCCATTAGTCCTGGAATCAAAATGTCAGCGAGGCTTCGGGGGGGAGAAAGCAGCGTGTGATGTATGTAAAAGGACACATTCGGTTTCTCGCTGTTTGAATAGTCGGAGCGTTTAGTGGGAGGACGTTTCGCGGCGCCTGCAGAACATCGGCTGACTCTTATGTGTTCCCTGCCGCAGCCGACGGGCCCGATGTCGACACGTCACATGTAATTACAGCTGAGCATCTCTCGACAGACGCACAGTGTTTAACCCAGAGTGTTGGTGCTGGCCTTGTGTGTGTGTGTGTGTGTGTGTGTGTGTGTGTGTGTGTGTGTGTGTGTGTGTGTCCCCTCCGGATCTGTGATGTTGTTTTTATGACAGCAGAAACATACAAGAACTTCCACACACGCTGGAATCACGTGGGACAGAAGGTGCCCCTTTCCTCCCTTTCTTCCTTCTGTCCTTCCATCTGTCCTTCCTTCCTTTCTTCCTTCTGTCCCTCCTTCCATCTGTCCTTCCTTCCATTCTTCCTTCTGTCCTTCCATCTGTCCTTCCTCCCTTTCTTCCTTCTGTCCTTCCTTCCATCTGTCCTTCCTCCCTTTCTTCCTTCTGTCCCTCCTTCCATCTGTCCTTCCTTCCATTCTTCCTTCTGTCCTTCCTTCCATCTGTCCTTCCTCCCTTTCTTCCTTCTGTCCCTCCTTCCATCTGTCCTTCCTTCCATTCTTCCTTCTGTCCTTCCTTCCTTTCTTCCTTCTGTCCTTCCATCTGTCCTTCCTCCCTTTCTTCCTTCTGTCCTTCCATCTGTCCTTCCTTCCTTTCTTCCATCTGTCCTTCCTTCCTTTCTTCCTTCTGTCCTTCCTTCCATTCTTCCTTCTGTCCTTCCATCTGTCCTTCCTTCCTTTCTTCCTTCCTTTCTTCCTTCTGTCCTTCCTTCCATTCTTCCTTCTGTCCTTCCATCTGTCCTTCCTTCCTTTCTTCCTTCTGTCCTTCCTTCCATCTGTCCTTCCTTCCTTTCTTCCTTCTGTCCTTCCTTCCATCTGTCCTTCCTTCCTTTCTTCCTTCTGTCCTTCCTTCCATCTGTCCTTCCTTCCATTCTTCCTTCTGTCCTTCCTTCCATCTGTCCTTCCTCCCTTTCTTCCTTCTGTCCCTCCTTCCATCTGTCCTTCCTTCCATCTGTCCTTCCTTCCATCTGTCCTTCCTCCCTTTCTTCCTTCTGTCCTTCCTTCCATTCTTCCTTCTGTCCTTCCTTCCATCTGTCCCTTCCTTCCTGTCTCCCTTCCTTCCTTCTGTCTGCCTCCGTTTTTTATGACAGCAGAAACATACAAGAACTTCCACACACACGCTGGAATCACGTGGGACTGAAGGTGCTGATGGGAAGATCGTCATGGATACGACTTTCTCTTTCACACCGTTAGAAAGCTGATGTCAGTGTTACAATTAACACGTTTAATTTACTCACTGCTGCTGTTCCCCCCAAATTAGCAACTCATTTCTTAATATGTGTTTTTAAAGAGATTTATTATTCAAATTTAGGATTTTCACACATGGTGCTAGAACAGGGGTGTCAAACATGCGGCCCGTGGGCCAGATACGGCCCGTTGAAGGGTGCGATCCGGCCCACTTGCCATCCAGTGCTCTTTTCCTTCCTTCCTTCCATTCTTCCTTCTGTCCTTCCATCTGTCCTTCCTTCCTTTCTCCCTTCCTTCCTTCTGTCTGTCCGTCCTTCACTATCTCTCTTTCCTACCTTTCTTCCCTCCTTCCTGTTGCCTGTCTTTCTTTCCTTCTCTTCTTATTTCCTTATTTCCTTCCTTCCTTCCTTCTTTTCTTCCATCTTTTTAATGATCCGGCCCACATCAGATCAAATTGGTCTGTATGTGGCCCTTGAATGAAAATGAGTTTGACACCTCTGTGCTAGAAGATACCGTCATATTTTATAGAAATTAAGGTTTTATTGCTCCTGGAAATAAAAAAGTGAAGAGGAAAACAGCTGCTCTTTGTAATGACTCAGTGAATCTGAGCTCCTCCCTTCTACCTTCTTTCCTTTCTCCCTCCCGCCTTTCCTTCCTTCCTCCTTTCCTTCCTTCCTCCTTTCCTTCCTTCCTTTTCTTCCTTATTCCTCCCTTCCTTATTCCTCCTTTCCTTCCTCCTTTCCTTCCTTCCTTCCTCCTTTCCTTCCTTCCTTCCTTCCTTCCTTCCTTCCTTCCTTCCTTCCTTCCTCCCTCCTTTCCTTCCTTATTCCTCCCTTCCTTCCTCCTTTCCTTCCTTCCATCCTTCCTTCCTTCCATCCTCCCTCCTTTCCTTCCTTATTCCTCCCTTCCTTCCTCCTTTCCTTCCTTCCTTATTCCTCCTTTCCTTCCTCCTTTCCTTCCTTCCTTCCTCCTTTCCTTCCTTCCTTCCTTCCTTCCTTCCTTCCTTCCTCCCTCCTTTCCTTCCTTATTCCTCCCTTCCTTCCTCCTTTCCTTCCTTCCATCCTTCCTTCCTTCCATCCTCCCTCCTTTCCTTCCTTATTCCTCCCTTCCTTCCTCCTTTCCTTCCTTCCTTATTCCTCCTTTCCTTCCTCCTTTCCTTCCTTCCATCCTTCCTCCTTTCCTTCCTTCCTCCTTTACTTCCTCCTAGAGAGAAATGGGGGTAAATCCCAACAGCTGCTCTTTGTAATGACTCGGTGAATCTGAGCTCCGGATCATTTCCCTGCAGTGTTTATTTTACGGCTGACGTGATGATATGAAGCATTTTAGCTGGTTGTAATTTTCAGGTGTGTTTAACTTCCTGTCGTCCTCCCGGGTCAAATTGACCCCGTCTGTTTTGACTGTTCCTTCTGTCCTCCCTTCCTCCTTTCTGTCTGTCCTTCCTTCCTCCTTCTCTTTCTTTCCTTCCTCTCTCTTTCCTCCCTTCTACCTTCTTTCCTTTCTCCCTCCCGCCTTTCCTTCCTTATTCCTTCCTTCCTTCCTTCCTCATTACTTCTTTCCTCCCTCCTTTCCTTCCTTATTCCTTCCTCCCTCCTTTCCTTCCTTCCTTCCTTCCTCCTTTCCTTCCTTATTCCTTCCTCCCTCCTTTCCTTCCTTCCTTCCTTCCTCCTTCCTTCCTTCCTCCCTCCTTTCCTTCCTTATTCCTCCCTTCCTTCCTCCTTTCCTTCCTTCCTTATTCCTCCTTTCCTTCCTCCTTTCCTTCCTTCCTTCCTTCCTTTTCTTCCTTATTCCTTCCTCCCTCCCTTCCTTCCTTGACTCGAACACAACAGGAGGGTTAAGCACTAACTGTAGATGTAGCACGCAGTTTATCATATCATTCTTTTAAAGGGACATTTCACAATCTGCTGTTATCTCATTAGAAAGCAACTGGAGACAAAAAATGAACTTGGCAATGAGTAGCAGGCTGGGTTAGGGTTAGGGTTAGCAGGAGAGGAGAGCAGCCAACATGGGTGAATTTAACAAGCTGAGACACCTGTCAATCAAAGTACTACTACACTCCCAAACTTACATTTCTTTCTTTTTCTACCATTAGGGTTAGGGTAAGGGGACATATCATGCACATTTCCAGCTCTATGTGTATATTCTGGAGCTCTACTGGAATATCTTTGCATCATTTCCCATTTAAAAATGACTTCTTTATCTTATTCTGGCTCTTTATGCAGCCCCCCAGTTCAGCCTCTGTCTAAAAACCATTTTAGCCCCTCTATCTTTAAAGCCTCTCTCCTGATGAGGCTACTCTACTCTGATTGGCTCTCGAGGCCTTTTAAACAAACTAAAGTAGCAGGATTTCATTCATTTTCTTGTTAATACCAGGCGGGGAGTTCTGGTCCTCTGAAATGAGGCCAACCAGGAAGTAACTTAGAGCTGCATTCTATCAAAAGGCCACCAGGGGGCGACCGTCTCTATACAAGTCAATGGAGAATTCACCAACTTCTCACTTGATTTCTAACCTCAGTAAACGTTTTCAAAATGTGTTTATGGTCTCAATCGCTAGTTTAAAGCCTTCTTCAATGCAGTATGATGTTCATTTGGGACATTTTGGCCTCCCTGATTTTATATGTGACGATAAAGCAGGGTATGCATTAGGGCGTGGCTACGTCCTGATTGACAGGTTGATTGACCAATGTCCTCGAAATCCAGCCCTCGTAACCATAGCAACCTCCCCGCTCCGCCCATGGCCCCGCCTCATGCCCATATAAGTAGAATCCATGTTTTTATTTTTCCCAGCATGCACCTGAAATTTTCAAGATGGCGCTGCCTAGATTAGAAACTATTGGCTTCCGAGCAGCAGTCCACAAACCAATGGCTGACGTCACGGATGTTACGTCCATTTCTTTTATAGTCTGTGGTTAATATGCAAGTGGACCTGACTTTTGTCTTTCAGGGAGCATTTCGCCTATGTTGAGTCAAATTGACCCCGTCTGTTTTGACTGTTCCTTCTTTCCTTCCTTCCTTCCCTCCTTTGGTCTGTTCTTCCTCCCTCCTTCCTTCTCTCTTTCCTCCCTTCCTTCTTTCCTTCTTCCACCCCTTTCCTTCCTTCCTTCTGTCCTTCCTCCCTTCCTTCTTTCCTCTGTCCTTCTTTCCTCCCTTCCTCTTTTCCTTTCTCCCTCCCTCCCTCCCTCCCTCCCTCCCTCCTTACTTCTTTCCTCCATCCTTCCTTTCCTTCCTCCCTTCCTTCTTTCCTTTCCTCCCTCTCTTCCTCCACCCCTTTCCATCCTTCCTTTCTTCTTTCCTTACCTCCTCTTTTCCTTCTCCCTCCCTCCTTCCTTCCTTCCTTCCTTTCCTTCCTCCCTCCCTTCTTTCCTTTCCTTCCTTCTTTTTCCCTCCTTACTTCTTTCCTCTGTCCTTCCTTCCTTTCCTTCCTCCCTTCCTTCTTTCCTTTCCTCCCTCTCTTCCTCCACCCCTTTCCATGCTTCCTTCCTTCTTTCCTTACCTCCTCTTTTCCTTCTCCCTCCCTCCTTCCTTCCTTCCTTTCCTTCCTCCCTTCCTTTTTTACTTTCCTCCCTCCCTTTCTCCCTCCTTTCCTTCCTTCTTCCTCTGATATAACAGGAGGGTTATATCGGTTTACTAGTCCTTTATTCCAAACAGTAAGATTGTGAAAATTAATAATGTGTGATTAGTGTAATTACTGTGGTAGAAAAAAAAAGATGATTAGCAGCCTCTGATCTGCGTTTCACATGTTGTAGCTGCAGGTCAGATTTAGAGTTTAAAGCAGAAGGTGGGCGCCGTCGTGTCTCTACAGCAGACCGAGCTCTGAAGGGAGAGAGTTAATAGTGACTGACTGTGTGTTTAAAAGAGACAAGGAAGGAAGGAAGGAAGGAAGCAAGGAAAGAAGGACAGAGGAAATAAGAAAGGGGGGAATGTAAAGGGGAGGAAAGAAAGAGAGAAGGACCCTTCCTTCCTCCCTCCTTTCCTTCTTTCTTCCTTCCTTCCTTTGTTCCTTTCTTCCTTCCTTCCCTCCCTTCCTTCCTCCTTTCCTTCTTTCTTCCTTCTTCCTCCCTTCCATCCTTCCTTCCTTATTTCTTTCTTTCCTTCCTCCCTCCGTGTGTGTGTGTGTGTGTGTGTGTGTGTGTTTCACTATTTCAGTTCAGTTTCATGTGTTTTAATAATATTTAAAACCTTTCTTGTTCACATATTGAATCATCTCGCTAAATTAGCTTCTACGGTTCAAAAGGTTCAAAAACAAACAACAAATCTGAATTTAATGTGTTTTTAAAATCATGAAAACATTTTATAATGAAAACCAAACAAGATGCGACCTTAAAAAAAAAAAAACCCCGAGAGCAGAGAGTCTAAAACCCTGAGTGGACTCCTTCCTTCCTTTCCTCCCTTCCTCCTGTCCTTCCTTTCTTCTTTCCTCCCTTCCTTCCATCTGTTTTTCTTCCCTCCCTCCTTCTCTCTTTCTTTCCTTCCTCTCTCTTTCCTCCCTTCCTTCCTTCCTTCTCTTCCTTCCTTCCTTCTTTCCTCCCTTCCTTCCGTCTGTTTTCTTCCCTCCCTCCTTCTCTCTTTCTTTCCTTCCTCTCTCTTTCCTCCCTTCCTTCCTCACTCCCTCCTTCTCTTTCTTTCCGCCCCCTACCTTCCTCCCTTCCTATTTTCCTTTTTGCTTCCCTTCCTCCTTTCCTCTCTTCATCCTGCCTTCCTTCCTTCCTTCCTTCCTTCCTTCCTTCCTTCTTTCCTTCCTCCCTTACTTCCATCGGTTTTTCTTCCCTCCCTCCTTCTCTCTTTCTTTCCTTCCCTCCCTCCTTCTCTCTTTCTTTCCTTCCTCTCTCTTTCCTCCCTCTCCTCCTTTCCCCCTTTCCTCCCTCCGTCCTACCTACCTTCCTTCCTTCCTCTGTCCTTCCTTCCTTTCCTCCCTTCCTCTTGTCCTTCCTTCCCTCCTTTCCTTCCTTCTTCCTCCCTCCTTTCCCTCCCCCCTCCTTTCCTCCCTCCTTTCCTTCCTCCTTTCCTTCTTCCCTTCCTTCTCCCTTCCTTCCATCTGTTTTACTTCCCTCCCTCCTTCTCTCTTTCTTTCCTCCTTCTCTTTCTTTCCCCCCCCTACCTTCCTTCCTTCCTATTTTCCTTTTGCTTCCCTTCCTCCTTTCCTACCTTCCTTCCTTCCTTCCTCCCTTCCTCTGTCCTTCCTTCCTTTCCTCCCCTTCTTCCTGTCCTTCCTTCCCTCCTTTCCTTCCCCCCTCCTTTCCTTCCGTCCTACCTTCCTTCCTTCCATCCTTCCTCCTGTCCTTCCTTCCTTCCTTCCTTCTTCCTCCCTTCCTTCCTCCTTTCCTTCCTCCCTTCCTTCTCCCTTCCTTCCTTGACTCGAGGACAACAGGAGGGTTAACTACAGAGAATGAGACAATAACTGGAGGCAAACACATTAAGATTCTGATTTGACTTTTTTGATCATTTGACTTCACAAACACAAACCACCACATTGGTACTTTTTACATCTCGTTGCATCAGATTTCTGTGGAGTTCAGCTGGTTGTCTGATTTCTGTTGTTTTCTTTCATCGTTTCACACGAAAAATAAAATGATGACAGTGAGAAGATTTACATGCACACTAATATCACACATCTTATTCAGAGTATGACTATATAGGAAAGAAGGAGAGACGGAGGGAGGAAGGAAGGAAGGAGGGAAGGAAGGAAGGGAGGAAAGAAGGAGGGAAGGAAGGAAAGGAGGGATGAAGGAAAGAAAGAAGGAAGGTAGGAGAGAAGGAAGGTAGAAGGGAGGGAGGAAGGAAGGAAAGAAAGAAGGCAGGAGGAAAGGAAGGAAAGGAGGGATGAAGGAAAGAAAGAGAGGAAGGATGGAGGAAAGAAGGAAGGAAGGTAGGAGGGAAGAAGGAAGGGAGGAAGGAAAGAAAGCGAGAAGGAGGGAGGAAAGGAAGGAAGGAGGGAAGAAAAGGGGATGGAGGAAGGAGAGAAGGAGGGAGGAAGGAAGGACAGACAGACAGAAAGGAGGAAAGAAGGAAGGAAAAGAGGAAGGAAGGAAAGGAGGGAGGGAGAAAGAATATAAGGAAGGAAAGAAGGACAGAGGAAAGAAGAAAGGGGGAAGGTAAGGGGGAGGAAAGAAAGAGAGAAGGTAGTAGTTTACGACACACGGCCTTCATGCCTTTTCACCCTCGTAGAGACAAAATGAGAAATATACTGGAGCAGGAAGGAGGGAAGGGTTAGGAGCGAGGGAGGAGCGCAGCGTCGGTACGGCGTCGGTACGGCGGGGATGGAAGGGATCGGTTATTATCCTGACATGCGGTCACGGACTGACAGGGATGATTTGGCGTGATGACCCAAAAACAGTCGGCGGTGTAGTAAACATCACGGGACAGACGTTACCGAGGTTACTGGATGCGTCTGGAACTATAAATATAATTAAGGAAGGAGGGAAGGAAGGAGGGAGGTTGGGAGGGAGGAAGGAAAGGGGGGAGGGAGGAAAGGAGGGAGGAAGGAAGGGAGGGAGGAGGAAGGAAAGGAGGAAGGAAGGGAGGAAAGAAGAAAGGGGGAAGGTAAGGGGGAGGAAAGAAAGAGAGAAGGAGGGAAGAAAAGGGGATGGAGGAAGGAGGGAAGGAAGGAAGGAAGGAAGGAAGGACGAAGGAAAGAAAGAGAGGAAGGAAGGAAAGAAGGACAGAGGAAAGAAGAAAGGGGGAAGGTAAGGGCGAGGAGAGATGGAGGGAGAAAGGAAGGACAGATGGAAGGGAGGAAAGAAGGAAAGGAGGGAGGAAGGGAGGAAAGGAGGGAGGAAGGAAAGAAGGAAAGAAAGAGAGGAAGGATGGAGGAAGGAAGGTAGGAGGGAGGGAGGGAGAAAGGAAGGGAGGAAAGAAGGAAAGGAGGGATGAAGGAAAGAAAGGAGGAAGGATGGAGGGAGGGAGGGAGGGAGAAAGGAAGGGAGGAAGGAAGGAAAGGAAGGATGAAGGAAAGAAAGAGAGGAAGGATGGAGGAAAGAGAGGAAGGATGGAGGAAAGAAGAAAGGGGGGAAGGTAAGGGGAGGAAAGGAAGGAAGGAGGGAAGAAAATGGGATGGAGGAAAGAAAGAAGTAGGGATGATTTGGCGTGATGACCCAAAACCACTCGGCGGTGTAGTAAACATCACGGGACAGACGTTACCGAGGTTACTGGATGCGTCTGGAACTATAAATGTAATTAATGGTGGACGTGGTTTTATCATCTCAGTGAAATGGGGGAAATGTACCCTTAACCCTCCTGTTGTCATCGGGTCAAGGAAAGAGGAAGGGAGGAAAGGAAGGAAGGAAAGGAGGGAGGAAGGAAGGAAAGAAGGGAGGAAGGGAAGAAAGAGAGGAAGGCTGGAGGAAAGAAGGTAGGAGGGAGGGAGGGAGAAAGGAAGGGAGGAAAGAAGGACAGAGGAAAGAAGAAAGTGGGGGAGGAAAGAAAGAGAGAAGGAGGGAGGGAGGAAAGGAGGAAGGAATGAAGGAGGGAAGAAAAGGGGATGGAGGAAGGAGAGAAGGAGGGAGGAAAGGAGAAAGGAAGGAAGGAAAGAAGAAAGAGGGGGAGGAAAGACAGAGAGACGGAGGGAGAGAGGAAAGGACGAAGGAAAGGAAGGAAGGAGGGAAGAAAAGGGGATGAGGAAGGAAAGAAGGAAGGAAGGAGGGAAGGAAAGGAGGGAAGTAAGGAAGGAAGGAAGGAAGGAAAGAAGAAAGGGGGAAGGTAAGGGGGAGGAAAGAAAGAGAGAAGGAGGGAGGAAACACTGGGCGGTGTAGTAAACATCACGGGACAGACGTTACCGAGGTTACTGGATGCGTCTGGAACTATAAATGTAATTAATGGTGGACGTGGTTTTATCGTCTCAGAGGAGGAAATGTCAAAATCAACTAGATCTGAATTTATTTAGACTAACAATGAAAATATGACCCAGTACCCTTTACCCTCCTCGAGTCAAGGAAGGAAAGGAGGGAGGAAGGAAGGAGGGAAAGAAAGGGGATGGAGGAAGGAAAGAAAGAGGAAGGACGAAGGAAGGAAGGTAGGAGGGAGAAAGGAAGGAAGGAAAGAAGGACAGAGGAAAGAAGAAAGGGGAGAAGGTAAGGGGAAGGAAAGAAAGAGAGAAGGGAGGAGGGAAGGAAGGAAAGAGGAAGGAAGGTAGGATGGAGGGAGGAAGGAAGAGAAGGAGGGAGGAAGGAAGGAAAGGAGGGAGGAAGGACAGCGGAAATAAGGAAGGAAGGTAGGAGGGAGGGAGGGAAAAAGGAAGGGAGGACGGAAGGAAAGAAGGACAGAGGAAAGAAGAAAGGGGGAAGGTAAGAGGGAGGAAAGAAAGAGAGAAAGAGGGAGGGAGGAAAGGAGGAAGGAAGGTGGGAAGAAAAGGGAATGGAGGAAGGAGAGAAGGAGGGAGGAAGGAAAGACAGACGGAAGGAAGGGAGGAAAGAAGGAGAGAAAGGAGGAAGGAAGGAAGGAAAGAAAGAGAGGAAGGATGGAGGGAGGGGAGAAAGGAAGGAAAGAAGAAAGGTAAGGGGAAAGGAAAGAAAGAGAGAAGGAGGGAGTGAGGGAGGAAAGGAAGAAGGAAAGGAGGGAGGAAAGAAGGAAAGGAGGGAGGAAGGAAGGAAAGAAGGAAAGAAAGAGAGGAAGGATGTAGGATGGAAGGTAGGAGGGAGGGAGGGAGAAAGGAAGGAAGGAAAGAAGAAAGAAGGGGGGAAAGAAAGAGAGAAGGAAGGCTGGAGGGGGAAAGAAAGAGAGAAGGACAGACGGAAAAAATCAGCCTCTTTCTCTGCTCCCAAACGCTGAAGCCCCGCCCCCTACCAAGTGTCACCTGTCAATCAAAGTCACCACCTCTACCAGAAACATGGACGCTACGTCTGAGAGCTTTCTGCTGCTAACTCAGCTGCTAGCTCGGCGGCTAGCTCAGCTGCTAACTCGGCGGCTAACTCAGCTGCTAGCTCAGCGGCTAACTCAGCTAACTGGCTAACTGTAGACTGTAGTAGTAGTGTGTGCTCTCCTGTTGTCCTCGAGTCAAGGAAGGAAAGGAGGGAGTAAGGAAGGAAGGAAGGAAGGAAGGAACAGTCAACAGATGACAGGAAGGTTAAACAACATTTGCATTCAGAGTATTTTTGGCGTTTTATGGGAGAAATATGTTGTGTTTAAAGGATGTTATCTGTCCGTTCTTCAGTCCTCTCATCCCTTACGTGGCCTCGTCATCTATAGTTTGAAATAAGGAAACAAAAGAACATTGTGGAAGGATCCTGCTCTGCTTACATCTCCCTCTTGGATCTTTCTTTACTTTGTATTATTCTCACTTCCTCCTTCCTTCCACCTCTATGAACACGTTCCCCGTCTCATCTCTGTCTCTTTCCTTTGTCTCCCCCCGACACCACCGGGGAGAAAGAAAAGCTAGATCAATCCTTTAGCTTCAGTTTCTTCCTCTTCTCCTCGTCCGGACCCTCCGGTGCAGCCGAGGCTCTGGGCTCTAGCTCATATTCCATTTTCAGTGTTTCATGTATAATGCAGCAGGTCCCTTCATCACAGTGAGGATGTCTGTCAGAGCTGAGGGCACGCCGGAGGTTCAGAGTCCAGAGGGATGAGACAGCTGAGAGGGGGGGGGGGGGGATCTGGACAGGGGATGGGGGGGTGGGAGGGGGGGTGGGGGGGGGGGGGGGGCGACTGACTGACCGCAGTTTGACCAGAATAAGTCTCTTTATTTTAGGATCCAGCTGATAATCAATATTATCTATTTAATTCTGCCAGAAACTTTCCAACGATTCTGTGTTTCATGTATAATCTTACTTACTTAGGTAAGGAGGAAGGAAGGAAGGAAAGGAGGCAGGAAAAGAGGAAGAAGGAAGGAAGGAAGGAAGGAAGAAGGAAGGAAAAGGAGGAGGAGAAGGAAAGATGGAAGGAAGGAAAGAAAGGAGTTTATCAGTGAAAGGAAAAATAAATAAATTATGAACAAAGACTAAATGTCAGGGAGTCAAGGGTCAAGAATTGATTCCAGTCGTCTGAGAACAATCAATCAATCAATCAGCAATCAGCAAACAATCAATATTAACAATCACATCTTGTGGGAAGTGTGGGCCATGACTACGACACACGATACGATACAACATGATACGATACATAACGATACAATATATGTTACGATACGATATGGTACTATACGGGGCCATGCTATATGATACGATATAACATGATGTTACATTACGATATGATACGATATATGTTACATAATGATACAATACAATTAGGGCTGTCAGCGTTAACGCGTTAATCGCGATTAGATTAATGCAATCCATAACTCATTAATTTTTTTTAATCGCATTTTCCTTCCTTCCTTCCGTCTGTCCTTCCTTCCTTCTTTCCTTCCTTCCTTCCGGTCTTCTCTTCCTTCCAACTGTCTTCTCTTCCCTCCCTTCCTTCCTTCCTTCCTTCTTTCCCTCCGGTCTTCTCTTCTTTCTTATCCCTCTTTTCCTTCCTTCTGTCTGTCCTTCCTACCTTTCTTTCTCCCTTCCTCCTTGTCTTCTTTTCCTTCCTTCCTTCCTTCCTTCCTTCCTTCCTTCCGGTCTTCTCTTCTCTTCCTTCCAACTGTCTTCTCTTCCCTCCCTTCCTTCCTTCCTTCCTTCCTTCCTTCCTTCCTTCCTTCCTTCCCTCCCTTCTACTCCCCCGTAGACGGCTCCTCTAGCTGTAGCGCTATGCTTTGAAGTGGCCTCCTGCAGTAAACCTTCTTCCTCTTTTCCTTCCTTCCTTCCGTCTGTCCTTCCTTCCTTCCTTCCTTCCTTCCGGTCTTCTCTTCCTTCCAACTGTCTTCTCTTCCCTCCCTTCCTTCCTTCCTACCTTTCTTTCTCCCTTCCTCTTTGTCTTCTTTTCCTTCCTTACTTCCTTCCTTCCCTCCGGTCTTCTCTTCTTTCTTATCCCTCTTCTCCTTCCTTCTGTCTGTCCTTCCTACCTTCCTTTCTCCTTTTCTCCTTGTCTTCTTTCCCTTCCTTCCTTCCTTCCTTCCTTCCTTCCTTCCTTCCTTCCTTCCCTCCGGTCTTCTCTTCTTTCTTATCCCTCTTTTCCTTCCTTCCATCTGTCCTTCCTACCTTCCTTTCTCCCTTACTCCTTGTCTTCTTTTCCTTCCTTCCTTCCTTCTCTCTGTCTTCTCTCCCCTTCCTTCCTTCCTTCCTTCCTTCCATCTGTCTTCTCTTCCCTTCCTCCCTTCCTTCCTTCCTTCCTTCCTTCCTCCCTCCCTCCCTCTTTTCCTACTCCCCCGTAGACGGCTCCTCTAGCTGTAGCGCTATGCTTTGAAGTGGCCTCCTGCAGTAAACCTACCGCGCTGATGGAAAGTAAGAGAGCTACTGGACTTTTGAACGGCTTGTTTAACTTTAAAACACTTCCAGACGCTTCAGTTGACAAGTCAAAAGTAAAATGCAACCTGTGTCAAACGGAGTACGTGGAGTTTGAGTTAGCACCTCCACGCTAAACACCCAGGTGCAGCCAAGCCAGCCTCAGCTCCACCAAAGGACCATTTTGGAGTGTGGGAGTCGCAGCAGAGCCGTGATTGATTCCCAGTTAAGACACTCTGGTAAGAAATGCTTTACATTATGGGCTTAAAACTGCCTTCAAATGGAAAATAACAGGATTTTAAACACACAATTCAAAACGCGATTAATCGCGATTAACTATGGAAATTCTGCGATTAATCTCGATTTAAAAAATTAATCGTTTGACAGCCCTATTTAAAATATAATGATTAAAGAAACCTTTCATATGAATCAGTGCTCAGAGGAACATTTTGGGCAGACAGTAGGTCAGGAATCACCCTCTCCACAGACAATGAACAGCTGTGCTAAGTGTCTAATGGCCACTGGTTGTTTAGCTCCAGTGTTTTGTTCTGGATTAAAGCTGGCAGAGCAAAGGCAGCGGTTCAGCCTTGATGACTCATGCGGGTTAAACCTGGCCTGACCTCAGAGACTCTCACTGTCTCCATCTCTCTCTCCGACAGAGCGCTAACAGTTTTTATACAAATGTCTGCCCCGAGCCGTTTCCATCAGCCCGGCTCTGTTATGTCACAATATAATCTCACCATACTGCTGAACTACAGCCAAAATGTGACTCACTCTCTCTCTCTCTCTCTCTCTCTCTCTCTCTCTCCTCTCTCTCTCTCCTCTCTCTCTCTCTCTCTCTCTCTCTCTGTCTCTCTCTCTCTCTCTCTCTCTCTCTCTCTCTCTCTCTCTCTCTCTCTCTCTCTCTCTCTCTCTCTCTCTCTCTCTCTCTCTCTCTCTCTCTCTCTCTCTCTCTCTCTCTGAGTGAGCGGACGTGTGAGCGTGTGAGAGCGTGTTTGTTGCGAGAGTTTCTTTTCAAATCTCTTTATTTTATGGTTTGTTTTGGGTTTTTTTTCCTTGATTTATCAGTTTATTTCTAGTTTATCTTATTAGTTTTCACTTGGTTGGGGTTTGTGGGGTTTACGGGCTTTGGGGGGGTTTCTGTGGGGAGTGTGGTGGTGAGCATGCCGGCCCAAAACGCCGGCGTGTCTGTTGGCTCCGGCCTGGAGAAGCTGACTCGTCGGCATGCCATCAAGATGGTTCCGACGATCAGCTGCTCGGTGGAGGAGTGCAGTCTGGCGGTAGGTGAGCTGGTCGGGTACGCGAGCGTGAGGTCGGCCTCCCGGATGAATAGTGCGGTGGTGATCTTCCTGGACAGCGTTGAGAAGGTGAACCAGGTGGTAGAGAGCGGGGTTGTGGTTCAAGGGACCTTCATCCCCGTTCTCTCCCTGGTGAGCCCTGCCAGGAAGATCATCATCTCTAATGTCCCTCCGTTCATAAGGAACGAGGTATTGGAGAAGGAGCTGGCCCGACACGGTCAGCTCCTGTCTCCCATTAAGCTGATACCGATGAGCTGTAGATCACCTCACCTGAAGCACGTGGTGTCTTTCAGACGTCAAGTGCTAATGATTATGAAAAGTCCAGAGGAATTAAATCTAGCTCTGAAGTTCAAAATCGAAAACTTTGATTACACTGTCCACGTTACATCTGGAAATATGAAATGTTTTCGATGCGGAACGGAGGGACATCTCATCCGGGAGTGCCCGAGGCGGGACGCTGGGGATCGGCGGGCTTCCGCCGGCGGAGCCGGGCCGGCTTCCGCCGGCGGGGCTCCGGTCTCCGCGGGGGGAGCCGGGCCGGCTCCTGCCGGCGGGGCTCCGGTCTCCGCCGGGGGAGCCGGGCCGGCTCCTGCCGGCGGGGCTCCGACCTCCGACAGCGTTGCCGGGCTGGCCGCTGCCGTTTCTGCCGGTGGGACGTCGGCCACTGCCGGTGATGCCGCGTTGGTCTCTGGCTGCCCGGTTGAACCGGGGGCCGGACCTGCGGTGCTGCCGGATCCTGTGGTGGAGGTCGCGCCGAGCACTCATTGTCCGGAGCCACAGACGCGGGTCGAAAGGGTCGCAGCTCACAACGTGATGGACACACAGGTGACAAACACACAGGTGGAGGGCACGCGGTGTATGAATAATACAGATAGTGGGGAGATGGAGATAGGAGGGTTGGTGGTAGAGACAGCCAGGGTGGCAGCAGTGTTGGAGGAAGTTGAGGAGGATGATGATGATGGTGTGATTGATGATGAACTGTTAAAACTTGCTTCAAAAAGAAAATTTGTTGAAACTAGACAGAGCCGTAACAAAGCAAAAAAGGCTTCAAAGGACAGGGAACTTTCTCAGTCCCAGGGACAGGAGAGTCTTTTTGACAGTGATGATGAAGAGGAAGACGAGGGTGGAAAAACATGCATTGAGAATGTCCATAGTGCGGCAATTATTAAAAAGTTCCTACAGGATACAAAGGGGGTAAAGGGGGTACAGGTGGAAAATTTTTTCCCTGACCTTGAACTGTTTTTAGAATCTATTCGGTTCTATATAAGAAAGCCGAATGAGCCTGGACAGCCAGGTTTCTCAGATCCAGAGGTTCACAGGCTTAAAAAATGGGTCACTAGGGTCAATCTCCTGCTCACTGATGATGACTAAGTGTGTTTTTTTTGTTTTTTCTCAACCTTTTGTTGTTATCATTGTATTGTTTTTACTTCATTTTAACCATGTGCAATTTTAAAATAGGCACATTGAATATAAATGGAGCAAGAAATGATGTCAAGAGAGCCTCTGTCTATAGTTTAATTAATGTTAAAAGATTAGATGTCACTTTTATCCAGGAAACCCACAGCACTGTGGATAATGAAGGGGACTGGAGAAGGGAGTGGAACGGGCAGGTTTATTTTAGCAATAAAAGTAGCAACAGTGGTGGAGTTGGAGTTCTCTTCTCCAGAGATTTTAACCCAGTGTCTGTTGATGTGGAGGACATTATGGCCGGCCATATCTTGAAAATTAACGCAGAGTTTGAAAGAGTTAAAATGGTTTTTGTATGTGTGTATGCTCCATCAGCAGGCACAGAGAGATTGATTTTTTTAAACATCTTAGATGGTGTAATTCAGAGGTGTAGCAGGGAGGAGTTTTTAGTGATTGGGGGTGATTTTAACTGCACTGTAAACCCCATTTTAGATCGAAATCATTCTGAACCCCACGCTGCCTCACAAAAACAGTTAAAGAAGTCAATCGAAACACATGAGCTTTCTGATGTATGGAGAAATTTTAACAGTAATACCCGGCAGTATACCTGGCTCCACACAAGAGATGGTCTTCTGTCAATGTCCAGGCTCGATAGATTTTACTGTTTTAAACATCATTTAAGTATTTTTAGAAGTTCTGAAATAATGCCAGTTGGTTTTACAGATCATCAGTTAGTTGAGTGTTGTATTTTTATTAACAATGTCAAGTGTAGAAGTGCATATTGGCATTTTAACACAGCACTTTTATCTGACAATGGTTTTAGTAAAGCTTTTACTGTGTTTTGGAATGATTTTAGGATGACAAAGTCCAGTTTTAATTCGCTGCAGCAGTGGTGGGACATAGGGAAAAGTCAAATCAAATCTCTGTGCTTGCAGTACACTCTCAACGTCTCCAGAGACTTGGCAAGGTCTATCAGAGATCTGGAGAGAGAAATGGTGGAGTTACAAGAGTTAGCAGACTCCACAGGAGAAAGAGGACATGTTGAAGTCTTCAAGGCTAAAAAGCGTATGCTAGCTGACTTACTGGGTGTGCCTGCCAGGGGTGCTGTGGTACGCAGTAGGTTTCAACATGTGGCCATGATGGATGCTCCCTCTCACTTTTTCTTTGGGCTTGAGAGGAAGAATGGGCAGAGAAGGTTGATGCACAGCCTGCTTTCTAGTGATGGACAGCTGCTCCAAGAGACAGCAGCCATCCGTAAGTATGCAACAAGCTTCTATGAAGATCTGTTTAATTGTGAATACACTGAGAAGCCAGATGAGTTGCTGTCTTTCTTGGGTGGTCTGCCACAAGTATCAGCAGAAGCCAACAAATGTCTAGAGGCTGACATCTCTCAGGAAGAGCTCTTAGAGGCGCTGCAGAGCCTGAGGCCTGGAAAAGCGCCAGGCATAGACGGACTGCCTGCTGACTTCTACAAAGCTTTCTGGTCTGTCTTAGGTGGGGATCTGCTCGATGTGCTCAGGGACAGTCTGCTGAAGGGCAGGCTGCCCCTGAGTTGCAGAAGAGCAGTCCTCACCCTCCTTCCAAAAAACGGTGATCTGCGTAACTTGAAAAACTGGCGACCGGTGGCCCTTCTCTGCACTGACTACAAACTCCTCTCCAAGGTCTTGGCTAATAGGGTTAGGAAAGTGATGGAGCAGCTGATCCATGTAGACCAGACCTACTGCGTACCAGGCAGGCTCATCACAGATAATGTCCATTTAATTCGTGATGTTTTGAACCTCTCAAGTTCATTGGGTACAAAACTGGGTCTGGTTTCTTTAGACCAAGAAAAAGCATTTGATAGGGTTGAACACCACTATCTCTGGCAAACACTGAAGGGTTTTGGGTTCAGCTCAGGTCTTATTGCTAAGATTCAAGCCTTGTATGGAGACGTTGAGAGTGTTTTAAAGATTAACGGTGGTTTGAGTGCTCCTTTTAAAGTAAAGAGAGGTGTCAGGCAGGGTTGTCCTCTTTCAGGGATGTTGTACTCCCTGGCCATTGAGCCTCTCCTCCACAAACTAAGACATGGTCTTTCTGGTTTTAACATTCCAAACGGTAGCTCAGTTTTTAAGTTGTCTGCTTATGCGGATGATTTGATTTTAGCTGTTCAAAATCAGACTGATGTCAACTTTTTAACTACCACTGTTCAGAGTTTTGGTGAAGTTTCTTCAGCCAAAGTTAATTGGAGTAAAAGTGAAGCTCTGAGGGTGGGACACGAGCTGCAGGAGGTCAAACTGCCTGGTGGGCTTACCTGGAAGGAAGGGGGGCTAAAGTATCTGGGAGTTCACCTAGGAGATCCAGATACTGTTAAAAAAAACTGGGACAATGTTTTGGAGAAAGTGGAGGGGAGACTCAGACAGTGGAGGTGGATCTTTCCAAAGATGTCCTTTAGAGGCCGGGTTTTAATCATTAATAATCTCGCTGCGTCTATGTTGTGGCATCGGCTCTCCTGTGTGGACCCTCCTCAGACCCTGCTGGCCAAAATTCAAGCAATTATAGTGGACTGTTTCTGGGACCGTCTCCACTGGGTCCCGCAGAGTGTCCTCTTCCTCCCCAGAGAAGAGGGGGGGGCAGGGTCTCGTACATCTGGCCGGCAGGGGGGCTGCTTTCCGGCTACAGTTTATACAGCGGCTGCTGACTGGACCCACGGACCTGGTGTGGAGGTCGGTGGCTCGGGCTGTTATGGCTCAAGGTTGGGGACTGGGACTACAGGAATCCCTCTTTTTAATGGATTTTAGAAGACAGAACCTGGCGACTTTTCCAGAATTTTATCAGAGCCTTTTTAGAACTTGGGGACTTTTTAAAAAGGAGAGGATACGGTCTGGTTC
>NC_070594.1:4772941-4797040 GCF_027409825.1 Scomber japonicus | reverse complement strand
GGAGGAAGAAGGAAGGAAAGGAGGGAGGAAGGAAGGAAGGGAAACAACCACCGCTACACACGATTCACGTCACGCTGATTGTTTGTATTGACATGAATTGTTTTTTCTTGTGTTTCTAACAGGACAGTTTTCCTGCCAGGTTTGGAGGAATCCACTTTGTGAACCAGCCGTGGTACATCCACGCTCTGTACACCGTCATCCGGCCCTTCCTCAAAGACAAGACCAGGAAGAGGGTAAGACCACAATCATCTGATACTCAACACTAATCCGTCTGTCAGGAAACATGAAAGCAGGAAACACATTTAGACATATTAATAAATACTGTGGAAGCATTTTTATTAAAAGCAAAAATCCAACATTATGATGAAGGGGAGGGAGAAGGAAGGAAGGGAGGGAGGAAGGAAGAAGGAAGGAAAGGAGGGAGGGAGGGAGGAAGGGAAGGAAAGGAGGGAGGAAGAAAGGAGGGAGGGAGGGAGGGAGGAAGGGAGAAGGAAGGAAAGGAGGGAGGAAGAAAGGAGGGAAGGAAGGAAGGGAGTAAGGAAGGAAGGAGGGAGGGAAGGAAGGACAAAGGAAAGAAGAAGGGAGGGAGGAAGGGAAGAAGGAAAGAAAGGAGGGAAGGAGGAAGGAAGGGAAGAAGGAAGGAAAGGAGGGAAGGAAGGAAAGAAGGAAGAAGAAGGAAGGAAGGAAGGAGGGAAGGAAGGAAGGAAGGAAGGAAAAGTCAAAACAGACGGGGTCAATAGTTTTGTCTACTTTTTGTTATGTTGCTTCCATTTGAACACATCATATAGGAAAGGAGGAAAGGAGGGAAGGAGGAAGGAAGGAAGGAAGGAAGGAAAGAAGGGAGGGAGGGATTGTACCTGTCTTTAAGAGGAAGAAGGAATGAAAAGAGGGAGGAAGAAAGGAGGAAGGATAGGAGGGAGGGAGGAAGGGTGGGAGGAAGGAAGGAAGAAGGAAGGAAAGGAGGATAGGAGGAAGGAAGGAAGGGAGGGAGGGAGGAAGGAAGAAGGAAGGAAGGAGGGAGGGAAGGAAGGACAAAGGAAAGAAAGAAGGGAGGGAGGAAGGGAAGAAGGAAAGAAAGGAGGGAAGAAGGGAGGAAGAAAGGAGGGGAGGAAGAAGGAAGGAAGGAAGGAAGGAACGAAAAGAGGGGAGGAAGAAAGGAGGGAAGGAAAGAGGGATGGAAGGAAGGAAAGGTGGGAGGAAGGAAGGAAGAAGGAAGGAAAGGAGGATAGGAGGAAGGAAGGAAAGGAGGGAAGGAAGGAAGGAAGGAAAGGAGGAAGAAAGGAGGGAAGGAAGGGAGGAAGGAAGGAAGGAAGGAAGGAAGGAAGGAAGGAAGGAGGAACGAAAAGAGGGAGGAAGAAAGGAGGGAAGGAAAGGAGGGAGGGAGGAAGGGTGGGAGGAAGGAAGGAAGAAGGAAGGAAAGGAGGATAGGAGGAAGGAAGGAAAGGAGGGAAGGGAGGGAAGGAGGAGGGAGGGAAGGAGGAAGGAAGGGAGGGAGGAAGAAAGGAGGGGGAGGAAGAAGGAAGGAAGGAAGGGAGGGAGGAAGAAAGGAGGGGAGGAAGAAGGAAGGAAGGGAGGGAGGGAGGGAGGAAGGAGAAGGAAGGAAAGGAGGGAGGAAGAAAGGAGGGAAGGAAGGAAGGGAGTAAGGAAGAAGAAGGAAGGGAGGGAGGGAGGGAGGAAGGAAGGAAGAAGGAACGAAAAGAGGGAGGAAGAAAGGAAGGAAGGAAAGGAGGGAGGGAGGAAGAAGGGAGGGAGGGAGGGAGGGAGGGAGGGAGGAAGGAAGGGAGGGAGGGAGGAAGGAAGGAAGGAAGAAGGAACGAAAAGAGGGACGAAGAAAGGAGGGAAGGAAAGGAGGGAGGGAGGAAGGGTGGGAGGAAAGGAGGGAGGGAGGAAGGGAGAAGGAAGGAAAGGAGGGAAGAAGAAAGGAGGGAAGGAAGGAAGGAAGGAAGGAAAAGAGGGAGGGAGGAAGGAAGGAAGAAGGAACGAAAAGAGGGAGGAAGAAAGGAGGGAAGGAAAGAGGGATGGAAAGGAGGATAGGAGGAAGGAAGGGTGGGAGGAAGGAAGAAGAAGGAAGAAAAGGAGGATAGGAGGAAGGAAGGAAAGGAGGGAAGGGAGGAAGGAAGGAAGGGAGGAAGGAAGGAAGGAAGGAAGGAAGAAGGAACGAAAAGAGGGAGGAAGAAAGGAGGGAAGGAAAGAGGGATGGAAGGAAGGAAAGGAAGGAGGGAGGAAGGAAGGAAGGGAGGAAGGAAGGAAAAGAGGGAGGGAGGGAGGGAGGAAGGAAGGAAGGAAGGAAGGAAAGGAGGGAGGGAGGAAAGAAGAAGGAAGAAAGGAGGGAGGGAGGGAGGAAGGGAGAAGGAAGGAAAGAAGGGAGGGGGGAAGGAAGGAAGGAAGGAAGGAAGGAAAAGAGGGGAGGGAGGAAGGGAAGAAGGAAGGGAAGAAGGAAGGAAAGGAGGGAAGGAAGGAAAGAAGGAAGAAGAAGGAAGGAAGGAGGGAAGGAAGGAAGGAAAAGTCAAAACAGACGGGGTCAATAGTTTTGTCTACTTTTTGTCATGTTGCTCCATTTGAACACATCATATAGGAAAGGAGGGAAGGAGGAAGGAAGGAGGGAAGGAAGGAAGGAAGGAAGGGAGGGAGAGATTGTACCTGTCTTTAAGAGGAAGTGTTCAGACTAACCCGCGTCTCCTCGTCCTCCTTTAGTGTTCAGACTGACCTGCGTCTAAAAGCAAAAATCCAACATTATGATGAAGGGGAGGAAGAAGGAAGGAAGGGAGGAAGGAAAGGAGGGAGGAGAGGAGGAAGGGAGGAAGGAAGGAAGGGAGGAAGGAAAGGAGGGAGGAAGAAAGAAGGGAAGGAAGGAAGGGAGGGAAGAAGGAAGGAAGGAAGGAAAAGAGGGAGGGAGGAAAGAAGGAAGGAGGAAGGAAGAAAGGAAGGAAGGAATGAAGGAAGCATTTTTATTAAAAGCAGAAACAAAAATCCAACAAAGACATAAGACATTTGTTTTTTGGAGAAATTTGGAGGAAGGAAGGAGGGAAAGAAGGAAGGAAGGAAGGAGGAAGGAAGGAAGAAGGGAAGGGGGGGAGGGAGGGAGGAATGAAGGAAGGAAGGGAGGAATGAAGGAAGAAGGAAGGAAAGGAGGGAGGAAGAAAGGAGGAAGGAAGGAAGGAAGAAAGGAAGGGAGGGAGGAAGGAAGAAGGAAGGAAAGGAGGGAGGAAGGGAAGGAAGAAGGAAGGAGGAAGGAAAGGAGGAAGGAAGGAAGGAAGGAAGGAAAAGTCAAAACAGACAAGGTCAATTTGCTTCCATTTGAACACATCATATAGGAAAGGAGGAAAGGAGGAAGGAAGGAAGGAAGGAGGGAAGGAAAGAAGGGAGGGAAGGATTGTACCTGTCTTTAAGAGGAAGTGTTCAAACTAACCCACGTCTCTGTGTCCTGGTGCAGATCTTCATGCACGGAAACAACCTGAACAGCCTCCACCAGCTGATCCACCTGAGATCCTGCCGTCGGAGCTCGGGGGGATGATGCCGCCGTACGATATGGGAACGTGGGCGCGGACGCTTCTGGACCACGCCTACGACGAGGAGACCGACTACTGTCCCGAGTCCTACACCCTGTCAGTACAAGACCTGGAGAGAGACCTGGAGAAGAACCTGTCCCCCAAAACCATGAAGAGGTGAGTCCTATCAACTGGGTTTTACTATTGAAGGAAGGAAGGAAGGAAGGAAAGGAAGGAAGGAAGGGAGAAAGGAAAGGAAGGGAAGGAAGGAAGGAAGGAAGAAAGGAAAGGAAGGAAGGAAGGAAGAAATGAGTAAGGAGGAAAAGAGGAAGGAAGTAAGGATAGAAGGAAGGAAGGAAGGAAGGAAGGAAGGAAGGGAGGGAGGAAAAAAGGAAGGAAGTAAGGAATGAAGGAAGGGAGGAAGGAAGGGAAGGAAGGAAGGGAAGGAGGAAAAAAGGAAGGAAGGAAGGAAGGAAGGAAAGAGAAAGGAAGTAAGGAGAGAAGGAAGGGAGGAAGGAGGAAAAGAGGGAGGAAGGAAGCCTTCCTTCCTTCCTTCTTTCCTCCTTACTCCTTTCCTTCCTTCCTTCCTTCCTTCCTTCCTCTTTTCCTCCTTTCTCATTTCCTTCCTTCTCTCCTTACTTCCTTCTTCTTTTCCTCCTTACTCCTTTCCTTCCTTCCTTCCTTCCTTCCTTTCTCCCTCCTTTCATTCCTTCTTCCTTCCTTTCCTCCCTCCTTCCTCCCTCCCTCCTCCCTCCCTTACTTCCTTCCCTCCTTTCTTCCTCCCTCCCTTCCTTCCCTCCTTTCTTCTTCCCTCCTTTCCTTCCTTCCTTCCTTCCTCCTTCCCTCCTTTCCTTCCTTCCTCCTTCCCTCCTTTCCTCCCTCCTTCCTCCCTCCCTCCTCCCTCCCTTACTTCCTTTCCTCCCTCCTTCCTCCCTCCCTATACAGCAGCATGTTTCCCTGGGAGGCTCTACTCTATATGTTCAAGCACCATAAACGTTTCTCACTGTGCAGCTGTGAGTATGTTTGACATTGCTCAGTGTATCATTCCCCCCCCCCATAGGCTACCCACACAGTATGACACCCCCCCCCCACCCATAGGCGACCAGGCAGTATGATTCACTCTGACAGTAACTCATCTGGCCATGATGAGACATCGACTCACTCAGCCGTTCATTTAGAAGAAGTCTGACAGTAGACTGAGAGTCACTGCGCTGCAACAGAGTCCAATAATCAATCAATAGGAAGGAAGAAGGAAGAAGGAAGGAGGGGAGGGAAGGGAGGAAGGAAGGAAGGAAGGAAGGAAGGAAGGAAGGAAGGAAGGGAAGGGAGGGAAGGGAAGGGAAGAGAAGAGAAGGACGGGAGGAAGAAGGAAGGAAGGGAGGAAAGAAGGAAAGGAAGAGAGAAGGATGGAGGGAGGAAAGACAGACAGACAGAAGGAAGGAAGGAAAGAAAGAAAGAGGGAAGGAAGGAAAGGAAGAGAGAAGGATGGAGGGAGGAAAGAAGGAGGGGGATGAAGGAAGGAAGGAAGGAAGGAAGGGAGGGAGGACAGACAGAAGGAAGGAAGGAAGGGAGGGAGGACAGACAGAAGGAAGGAAGGAAGGGAGGAAAGAAGGAACAGTCCTGTGATGCTTTCTCATGATATCGGAGCAGATAGCGAATCCATTTGGATCCGTCCTGATATCTGACGCATGAACACACACCAGCGATCCAGCGTGACTCACAGTGTGTGTGTGTGTGTGTGTGTGTGTGTGTGTGTGTGTGTCTGTGTGTGTGTGTGTGTGTGTGTGTGTGTGTGTGTGTGTGTGTGTGTGTGTGTGTGTGTGTGTGTGTGATATGTTCTCTATCCCTGCAGGTCTCAGTCGGTGGTGGAGCCGGGAGTCCTGAAACGACCAGATAAAGTCAAGAGTGAAGAGGACAACATGCAGCCGCTGCTCTCGCTGGACTAAACTACACACACACACACACACACACACACACACACACAGACACACACACACACACACACACACACACACACACACACACACACACAGCTCCAAACCATACTTAACCCTTTATTGGGTATTATTAATTATATTTGGTAACTTCTTTAAATATCCCAAAATATCCTTCTTTCCTTCCTTCCTTCCTTCTTTCCTTCCTTCCTCTTTTCCTTTCTCCCTCCCTCATTCCTTATTTCCTCCGTCCTTCCTTCCTTTCCTTCCTTCCATCTGTCCTTCCTCCCTCCATCCTTCTCTCCTCCCTTCCTTCTTTCCTTCCTCCATGCCCCTTTCTTCTTCCTTCCTTCCTTCTTTCTTCCCTTCCTCCCTCCCTCCTTCTCTCTTTCTTTCCTCCCCCCTACCTTCCTTCCTTCCTTCTTTCCTCCATCCTTCCTTCCTCCCTTCCTTTCAATGAGTGTCCTATAAAGGGTTTAAATCAATATCCACACACACACACACACACACACACACACACACACACACACACACACACACACACACACTGACTTACCTGCGCCCTGATAAACACCTTTCCTCCAGATAATGCTGCTGCTGCTGCTGTTGATGTTGGATTCTCGTTTCTCTCGAACTCGTGGCAAAAAAAAAAAAAACTAAAACTAAAAAAAAAAAAAAAAAAAAAAGAGCTGAGATGAAACAGGAAGACACAAAAAGGACAAATCGTTTCCTCCTCGGACTGCAACAGGATCCTAAGAGCTACTGATGGCGTTCGTTTCCATATGATGATATTTATTTAGTTATTTGTCAAAGTGCCAATTCCAAAAAAACAACTTTATTGATAATTTTAAAAAAAACAATCCCAGCCCATCGGTGGTTTGGAGCGTAACCGTGGCGACTGCAAAGAGAGAAACACACAAGTTGTGAAGATGCCACTTGTGTGTGTTTGAAAGCAGCGTTTCCTCTACAGCAGGGGTGTCAAACATGCGGCCCGTGGGCCAGAACCGGCCCGCCAAGGAGTCCAAGCCGGCCCACTTTCCTTCCTGTCTTCTTTTCCTTCCTTCCGTCTTTCCTTCCTCCCTTGCTTCCTTCAATCTCTCCTTCCTTCAATCTCTCCTTCCTTCAATCTCTCCTTCCTTCAATCTCTCCTTCCTTCCTTCCTTCCTTCCTTCCTGTCTTCAATCTGTCCTTACTGTCTTCTCTCCTCTTCCTTCCATCCTTCCTCCGATCCTCCCTTTCTTCCTGTCTTCTCTTCCTTCCATCTGTCCTTCCTCCCTAGCTTCCTTCAATCTCTCCTTCCTTCCTTCCTTCCTGTCTCCCATCTTCCTTACTGTCTTCTCTCCTCTTCCTTCCATCCTTCCTCCCTTCCTTCGATCGTCCCTTTCTTCCTTCCATCTTCTCTTCCTTTCTTCCTTCCTTCGATCCTCCCTTTCTTCCTTCCATCTTTTCTTCCTTCCTTCCTTCCTTCCTTCCATCTTCTCTTCCTTTCTTCCTTCCATCTGTCCTTCCTTCCTTCCTTCCTTCCTTCCTTCCTTTTAATGGACCGGCCCACATAAGATCACATTGGGCTGTATGTGGCCCTTGAATGAAGATGAGTTTGACACCTCTGCCATAAGTGGTGGAAAATCTGATTGTACTTGAACGCATCATCACCTCTACAGTTGTATAGTATATATGAGTGAGGGGAGGGGAGGTGAGGGGAGGTGAGGGGAGGGGGCGTGTGGAAAAACTGGAAATCATACTTTAATGGGAGCTCGGGGGCTTGAGGCAATGTCTCCCAAGTTTTTTTTTCTCCTCCTCCTCCTTCTTCTTCTTCTCCTTCTTCTTCTTCTTTGTACAGTAATTTAAAGAAAGCACGGCTCAGGATTAGCAGAAGTGATGATAATGAGTTTGTTCGACTTCCTGGACCTAAATTGGCAGACAGGCAGGCAGGGAATGGGGTTTACCAGGAGTTTTTTTTTTTTTTGGGGGGGGGGGGGGGTTCTGGATTTCACAACTATTGGTCTCGCTCTTGTTATCTCTCAGAAAAGCAAATCCCCCTTTACAGTGACTCTCTCTATGGATCAGCTGTTTTGTTTTCATCCCTTTTTGGCCTCTCTCTCGTTTTCTGATGCACATGATAAAGAATGGAAGGAATTACAGTATTTCTTCCTTCGTCTGTAAAAAAAAAAAAAAAAATTAAGCTGCAGGCTCTAACCCTAACCCTTTCTTATACCCCTTTTCCACCGATCTGGAGCCAGTGCTGGTTCGGAGCTAGTGCTAGAACCAGTGCTCAGTTGGTGCTAAGCCTTTGAAGCACTTCCATGATTCACCAGTGAGAGGCAGCAACATGGCGCAAGGCCTCTATCCTGCTGGAAATGAAGAAGAAGAACAACAACAAATCTTTAACCCTCTGTAAATGCCACGCTAGTCAGCTAGTGAACGTTAACCCCACTAGTCTACTAATAAACGTTAGCCCCGCTAGCCGGCTAATAAACGTTAGCCCCGCTAGCCGGCTAATAAACGTTAGCCCCGCTAGCCGGCTAATAAACGTTAACCCCGCTCCCAGTCCACTGACGTAATCGGTTCTTGCTTTAGACCAGCAAAGAGTTGGTGCTTGCTCTGGCTCCCGTTCTGAGGCTCCGGGCTGGAGCTTTGGCGGTGGAAAAGCAAAAAACCGGTGCTTAGTCAGGCTCTGGCTCCGAACCAGCACCAGCTCCAGCTCGGTGGAAAAGGGGTATTAAAGGAATGAGTCACTACAGTACATCAAGTAATTTATTTCCCTCAGAGTTCATCACATGACCAAAAGATACAGATTATTTTAAGGGTCTAATGAGTAGCAGTGTGAGAGTGTAACACCCTCTCATGTGGAGCATTTGTCCTCCCGGGTCAGATTGACCCCATCTCTCTTTTGACTGTTCCTTCCTTCCTTCCTTCCTTCCTTCCTCAGTCCTTCCTTGACTCGAGGACAACAGGAATGAGGGATTAAAGGCACTACACTGATTTTTCTTGTAATGTTTTAGATGATTTTAAAGTCGTTTCTTTGTGTTTAATGCAGTTGGAAATTAAAGGTAGTAATTAATCTTAGCTTAATGGTGCACACATTAGCTTTTAGACTGCACCTCTCGCTCAGCTTTTAGAATACTTTGGGAAAAAAGACGTTAATCGGCTTTCTCAACAACAACAATTCTCAAATTTGTCAATCCAGAATCAAGCTGCAGCTAAAATAATTAACCTATCAGCAACTCTAAAGCTCATTATTTACCACATTGCTTTGTTTTTTTAGTTAACTTATCTCCGAGCTGTCCTGCAGAGACAGATTAACACATCAAAACAAATGTGATACAGCCATTTAATTAGTGAGCGTTAAAGGTGCAGGTAGGTGTTTTGTGCTTTTCCTCTCATGTAACTGCAGCCAAGTGAAAAAGCCTGTTTCCCAAAGTGTTGTACTTTAATTAGCATGAATTGGTTCGGCAATTTGATTCGACTGCCAACTTTAGAGCAAACTAATTTAAAATATTTTGAATCCATCTCTCATTTATTTGTTATGTTTTCTCCTCAGGCACTAACTAGACATCAGAGGTTGTGATAGAAAGGCTGCAGACTCAGGTGTTAGACTGTTAGCACACTAATGGCGCTTTTCCACTACACAGTTCCAGCACTACTCGGCTCGACTCGACTCAGCTCGGTCCCAGGAAGGACCTTTTCCATTACAAAGAAAAGGTACCTATACTCAACGTGATTTCGTTTTATACGCGACAGAGTAATTCTCACTTTCAGCCACTAGGGGGAGCTCTAAATGATTGTAATCTACCGCCACCTTATTCGGAAGTAAAGTCTGAAAAGCTGCTGTCTGCTGTGACGGTTACTAATGGCGCTTTTCCACTAACACAGTTCCAGCACTACTCGGCTCGGCTCGACTCGGATCCAGGAACGACCTTTTCCTTTACTATAGTACCTACTCAACGTGGGCGGGATCGTCATAGCACGTGATTTCGTTTTATACGCGACAGAGTAATTCTCACTTTCAGCCACTAGGGGGAGCTCTAAATGATTGTAATCTACCTCCACCTTATTCTGAAGTAGAGTCTGAAAAGCTGCTGTCTGCTGTGACGGTTACTAATGGCGCTTTTCCACTACACAGTTCCAGCACTACTCGGCTCGACTCGACTCGACTCGGTTCCAGGACCTCCCTCCTTCTCTCTTTCTTTCCTCCCCCTGCCTTCCTTCCTTCCTTCTTTCCTCCGTCCTTCCTTCCTTTCCTTCCTCCCTCCTTCCTTCCATCCATCCTTCCATCCTTCCTTCCTTCCTTCCTCCCTTCCTTCCTCCCTTCCTTTCAATGAGTGTCCTATAAAGGGTTAAGCACTCCCAAGTCCACATTTCACTGCAGGTTTATGTTATGAAGAGCTAAAAACTATAAAGGTATGACAACCGAATGCTAAGAAGGTGGACGGGCTGTGACTATGACAGCGGAGGTAAAGCCAGAGTAAAGCCGGTGGGCAGGTGAAGCTGGTGGAAGTCGGTCAGGCTGGCAAGTAGACAGCCGAGTCGATGGCAGGAAGGCCGGCAGGCAGGAAGCGTGAGGCGACCGGCTGAAACCGGAGCAGACAGCTGGAATGCTAAACCATCACACCAGCCAACACGACATGTCAACCCCAGTTACAACAGGCTCCGAGCAGACTCCCAGTCAGACTCCCAGTTGCAGTGATCGAATCAGTGTCAGATGGATTTAGCAGTTTGTCGAACATGTCCTTCCTTCCTTCCTTCCTTCCTTCCTTCCTTCCTTCCTTCCTTCCTCAGTCCTTCCTTGACTCGAGGACAACAGGAGGGTTAACCTTCCTGTTGTCCTCCCGGGTCAAATTGACCCCATCTCTCTTTTGACTGTTCCTCCTTTCCTTTCCTTCCTTCCTTCCTTCCTTCCTTCCTTCCATCTATCCTTCTTTTCCTTCCTTCTGTCCTTCTTTTCCTTCCTTCCTTCCTTCCTTCCTTCCTTCCTCCATCCCTCCCTCCTTACTCCCTTTCTTCCTTCCTTCTATCCTCACCTCCTCCTTTCCTTCATCCCTTCCTTCTCTCCTTCCTTCCTTCCTCTTTTCCTCCATCCCTCCCTCCTTACTCCCTTTCTTCCTTCCTTCTATCCTCACCTCCTCCTTTCCTTCATCCCTTCCTTCTCTCCTTCCTTCCTTCCTCTTTTCCTCCATCCCTCCCTCCTTACTCCCTTCCTTCCTTCCTCCTTCCCTCCTTCCTTCCTTCCTTCCTTCCTTCCTTCTCTCCGTGCTTCCTTCCTTCTATCCTGACCTCTTCCTTTCCTTCATCCCCTCCTTCCTTCCGTCCTCCCTTCCTCCCTTCCTCCCTTCCTCCCTTCCTTCTTTCCTTCCTTCCTTGACCTGAGGACATCTGTGATAACGACACTGAAAAACACTGAGCACGGTTTAGCTTTCGGTTCTGTGATATTGGAAACAGCTCTTTATTCAACAGACAAAATATGTTAAACCCTTCTGACTGTGGCACAAAAAGAAAGCAAAGTATAGAAAATGACTGGTTCTGAAAACTCCAGACATGTTATCAACCTTCATCAGAAAACGGAGGACTGAACAGTGTGAAGGCAGCCATGCAGAAACAGCTCCGTTCTCAGTTTTCAATTTCAGATATTACTCTGTTGAACCTGCTGAACTTGGCATCAGAAAACTCAGAGCATTGAACTGTGGGGACAAAGCTTATCAAAGATTATAAGCAGAACTGACTCACAGGTCATCTGATTACTTAAACCTGCAGTAATTGATTTTTTTTGGCCACTTGGAGGCAGCAGAGAGTTGATATGTTGAACTTGTTAGCTAACAGTTGCTAATTTCCACATCCAGCTGTTACTAAGCAACACTATCATTCATTTGGAGTCATGTTACTGCCCATCTGCTGGATATAAGTCTCTGCCTGTCCTCACAAGATCTAAAATTCAGCTGCCAAAAACGACTAATAATTACATTTACGCCATCTAGTGGCCGAAGTGACACAGTTCAGCTGACATCAGCATAAGGTTAGTTAGGTGGATGTGGCTAAATCTCTCTAAGTAAGGCAAAACGTGGAGTTTTCGGGACATTTTTAAACTTAAACCTATAACGTTGTGTTTACTGTTGCCATGACGATAAAGGTTGTCTAACTTTAAGGAAGTACTGTCCATGTTTCAAGGGATCATTTTAACCCAAACTATGATCTTTCCTTAACTCTAACCAAGTGGGTTTTGAGTCTAAGTCTAACCAGACCTTAACCACAGAGTTGTCGCATCATAAAACATCATTATTTTAGATTGATTAGGAAAATTTACTCAAATTAAACTCTGTCACAGAATGCTTTTGAGCATTTTTGAAGGTATTAATGTTTCCTGGGGACATTCAATATGCTGCTGCTGCATTGAGGGACTCCTAAACATTGGAAATCTGATTTAATCTAATCTAATTTTTCCAGTTTTGGTGCCACGTCACGTTCTGTTACATCACTGCTTGTCTCATGCTAACATTATACGATGCTGTTATTATACTGAGAGAGACTGAGAGGATCCAGTGACAGACTGATGGACTGAGGAGTTGGTCATCACAGTCCACATGCTGGTTTTACTTGATTATCAATCTGATGTCACAAATCCTTGCAGCAATACAGACTTTATAATAATGCATGTTAATAATGGCACTTTTCAACTACTCGGCTCGACTCGACTCGGCTCGGTTTCAGGAACAACCTTTTCCATTACAAAGAAGTAGCTACTCAACGTGGGCGGGGTCGTCACAGCAACGGCTCCGCGAAACTGCCGTGACTTTGTTTTCTACGCGACACAAACACATAAACAGTAGAGGACATGGAGGCGATGGTGTACTTGCTGCTGTATGTGGCTTTCTGTCACACACAAAGCAAAGAGAAGAGAAACCGAATCGCTGTAACGCTGTTGCCGGTATTTAAAAATGCCGGGTTTGATTCTCGTGTGGGACGGCTCATGACTCTTCCAGTGACAACTCTTCTGACCAATCAGTGGCCGGCAGTCTCATGACGTCACATTTAGTTTCGGCTCGGCTCGCTTGGAATACTATCCCTAGTGGAAACGCAAGAAAAAACGAGTCGAGGCGAGACGAGTCGTGCTGGAACTGTTGTGTTCATTCGGTTAATTGCAAACAAACTATTTATTCTTAATTCTGACCCTCAAATCTTCATTGAACCGCCCAGACCACCGAGTGTCCATCCTGAGTATTGCAGCCGTTGCCTTTCAGACATAAAGTTCCCAATAATGCGTAAACTTAAACTTTTAATGTGATGTTTACTGTTGCCATGACGATAAAGGTTGTCATTTTAACCCAAACTATGATCTTTCCCGAACTCTAACCAAGTGGGTTTTGAGTCTAAATCTAACCAGACCTTAACCACAGCGTTGCCACATCATTAAACATCATTATTTTACATAGAGAGGCAGATTTACTGAAATTAAACTCTGCCACAGAATGCAGACATAAAGTTCCCAGTAACGTTGAACATCTGCCCCTCCTGCCCGGTATCACTGATGTTCTGCAGCATGTACTTTTAACCCAATGCTTCAGTTCAGAGCGTAGTTTCCCCTTCGTGTAGCAGGAGCGTGTGGCCGGCCGTGTTGGCTTTTATACCAGAGACATGAGACTGAGACCAAAAAAAACAAAACAATGATCCTTCTTTAATCATCTTTAATCTTTAAACCAAATCATTTTCTCATCTCCTCACCTTTACGACGGAGTGTGAAGAATTATTTTATTAAAGTTGGTATTTTAAAGTACGGAAGCTTATTGCATTCATTCAATAAAAAAAAAAAATACAGATCCTGTTTTTCTGAGTAATTTTTTCCAGTTTTTCTGAGTAATTTTTTTTTGGATCAGTTTTTCTGAGTAATTTTTTTTTGGATCAGTTTTTCTGAGTAATTTTTTTGGATCAGTTATTTGAGTAATTTTTCCCCCTTGTTTTTCTGAGTAATTTTTTCCCCTTGGCATTCAAAACATTGGACACATTCACTCCTTTAATTGAGAGGTCGATTTAATGGCAGCAGACATGACCTGCTTGTTTACTTTAATCAAGTTCTACTTTGATCTGGGTTTAAGACACTGGGAGATTGTCCTGTCGCTAAGTCATATAGATGGTATTACTATTAGTTTGTCAGCTCTCTACCCCGGTGGAGTAGAGAGCTGAAGACGGGTCATAGCAGGAGCAGGAGCTGCAGGAGTCACTTGCAAGTGAGGTGTTATCGCGAGATTTCGAAGTAGAGAAAAAATTACTCAGAAAAACTGATTTTAAAAAAATTACTCAGAAAAACAGGATCTGTATTTTTTTTTATTGAATGAATGCAATAAGCTTCCGTTTTAAAGGACGTCTTCATTGACTGTAATCTTGAAGTGTTGCTGATTGGGGGTTGAGCTATCTGAGCAGGTCATCTTCTTTCTGCTATTTAAAAATGTTATTAGCATTATTACAGATGTTTAAAACTTGCGTTGCTTCCTTAAAATGACCTTAACCCTTTATTGGGCAAATAATTATATTTGGTAACTTCTGTAAATATCCCAAAATATCCTTCCTTCCTTCCTTCCTTCCTTCCTTCCTTCTTTCCTTCCTTCTTTCCTTCCTCCCTGCCTTCGTTCTTCGCTTCCTCTTTTCCTTTCTCCCTCCCTCGTTCCTTATTTCCTCCGTCCTTCCTTTCCTTCCTTCCCTCTGTCCTCCCTCCCTACCTACTTCTCTCCTCCCTTCCATCTGTCCTTCCTCCCTCCCTACCTCCTTCTCTCCTCCCTTCCATCTGTCCTCCCTCCCTACTTACTTCTCTCCTCCCTTCCATCTGTCCTTCCTCCCTCCCTACCTCCTTCTCTCCTCCCTTCCATCTGTCCTTTCTCCCTCCCTCGTTCCTTATTTCCTCCGTCCTTCCTTTCCTTCCTTCCCTCTGTCCTCCCTCCCTACCTCCTTCTCTCCTCCCTTCCATCTGTCCTTCCTCCCTCCCTACCTCCTTCTCTCCTCCCTTCCTTCTTTCCTTCCTCCGTCCTGCCTTCCTTCCTTTCCTTACTTCCATCTATTCTTCCTCCCTCCCTCCTTCTCTCCTCCCGTCCTTCCTTCTTTCTTCCCTTCCTCCCTCCCTCCTTCTCTCTTTCTTTCCTCCCCCCTACCTTCCTTCCTTCCTTCTTTCCTCCACCCTTCCTTCCTCTCCTTCCTCCCTCCTTCCTTCCCTTCCTTCCTTCCATCCTTCCATCCATCCATCCTTCCTTCCTTCCTTCCTCCCTTCCTTTCAATGAGTGTCCTATAAAGGGTTAAGATCATTTTTTTGTTAAATCTCATGCAGTTGGGTTTTTTTTTTTTTTCTTGATGTATGAACAATGTAAAAACTGCCCCTTCACTTCTCTGCACTTCTGTAAAGACAGACCAGAAAAAAAAACATGTTTGTCAGGTGTTAAAATATGTTAAAAAATGATTTGTTTGCTTTATAAAATATTGCATTATAGCAAGGGCGTAGGTTTGGTCTCAACATTGGTAGGGACAATATAACAGCATAACCTGCATGTACATGTTTTGCTGGGGACAGGACATTAAAAAGACCAGACTGATTGGACGGGGTCGGGGCTCAATGATCAAGGCAAAAAAAAAATGTGTACTGACTGTATTAACTTTCACTTACCAGTAATATTACAGTGAAATAGAAAGTGTATTCTCATATTCACCATTATATTACAACACAACATTATAATATAATAATGCAAATAATTCACTCAATAATGATCGGGTCAAGTCTATCCTTGCAAAATATGGGAAGACAATCTAAATGACCTATATAACTGCACTCCAAAGATAATGCAAATAAGGTTGCTTAAAAGTTGGAGGGACAATTTGGGCCTCCTGAAAAGTTGGTAGGGTCATGTCCCTACCGTCCCTATACAAACCTACGCCCATGCATTATAGTTACACGATACACACACATGCATAAAAAACCCATTTTGAGCCGATAAGTCAGGATTCAGTGGAGCTTTTATTATTCCAGGCAGTCAGACATTCAGGAGGAAATACGACAAAACAGAAACAGGGACACACACACATTTACACACAGCCACTGTAGATGCTTCCAGTTGTTAGGATACAAAGTTTACATTGAATAAACATCTGTATACTGCTTGAATATTGCTAAAAAACTGAGTTTAACTGAGTCTCTCTATCAGAGCGTCCTGCAGGTCCGCTGTAGAAGTATTATATATATAAGAGGTTTGATTGAGTTCAGAGCGGCGGCTGCTTTCGTTCTGTTGTAAAACTAATTGTATGTAAAAGAAACTTAAAACCCTCCTGTTATGCTCCCGGGTCAAATTGACCCATCTGTTTTGACTCTTCCTTCCTTCCTTCCTTCCCTCCTTCCTCCTTTCCTTCCTTCCTTCCTTCCTTCCTTCCTTCCTTCCTTCCTTCCTTCCTTCCCTCCCTCCCTCCTTTCCTTCCTTCCTTCCCTCCCTCCCTCCCTCCTTTCCTTCCTTCCTTCCTTCCCTCCTCCCTCCTTTCCTTCCTTCCTTCCTTCCCTCCCTCCCTCCTTTCCTTCCTTCCTTCCTTCCTACCTTCCTTCCTTCCTTCCTTCCTTCTTCCTTCCTTCCCTCCTTCCTCCTTTCCTTCCTTCCCTCCCTCCCTCCTTTCCTTCCTTCCTTCCCTCCCTCCCTCCCTCCTTTCCTTCCTTCCTTCCTTCCTTCCTTCCTCCCTCCTTCCTCCTTTCTTTCCTTCCTTCCTTCCTTCCTTCCTTCCTTCCTTCCTCCCTCCCTCCCTTCCTTGACTGGAACACAACAGGAGGGTTAAACACAGTTAATAACACACAGGTGAAGATTTTTACTTTTATTACAAATATACTTTATCGGGTGATGCTTTGTGCTTTGCCACACAAACATTTAAGGTTTTTTAAATGTTTTTTTTTTTTTTTTTCTTGTCAGTATTTTATTAAACTTGCTATCTACCTTCTTGTTTATTACACAGGTGACAGATTGATATATATATGTTGTATGAATTGTAAACAGATGTTAGAAGAAATCTGTTTTTTATTTAAGTATTTTCAGCATTTCGAATGTTCTTTCTGTGTCGTTATGTCTTACCCGCTGATTTTTCGGATCCACAGTATTTACCGAATACATTCAGATCAACGCTGTTAGAAGCTGATATAGAAGATTTTCAGGCTGTAAAAAAGAAAAAAAAACCCTTTTGGCTGCCATAGTGGAGGTCCTGTGTTTTTTTATTTACCACTTCAACACAAATTGTTCATTTCTGTGCTAATTTTGTGCATCCTGTCACAAAGACTTAACATCAGTTTGTTGTGTTGGAAGCAGGCGGGGAGTTCCTGTCCTCTGAAATGAGGCCAACGAGGAAGTAATTTAGAGCTGCATTCTATCAAAAGGCCACCAGGGGGCGACCGTCTCTATACAAGTCAATGGAGAATTCACCAACTTGTCACTTGATTTCTAACCTCAGTAAACGTTTTCAAAATGTGTTTATGGTCTCAATCGCTAGTTTAAAGCCTTCTTCAATGCAGTATGATGTTCATTTGGGACATTTTGGCCTCCCTGATTTTATATGTGACGATAAAGCAGGGTATGCATTAGGGCGTGGCTACATCCTGATGGACAGGTTGATTGACCAATGTCCTTGAGATCCAGCCCTCGCAACCAATCGCAGCGTCCTCGCTCCGCCGTTGGTCCCGCCTCATGCCCATATAAGTAGAATCCGTGTTCATTTTTTCCCAGCATGCACCTGAAATTTTCAAGATGGCGCTGCCTAGATTAGAAACTATTGGCTTCCGAGCAGCAGTCCACAAACCAATGGGTGACGTCACGGATGTTACGTCCATTTCTTTTATACAGTCTATGATTGGAAGCGATTTATTATTCACACCAGCTTACGTGAGAAGAAATGTAAAGCCAGCATACTTTTCATGCTCTCATGCAAAATATGATTAATCGAATGTGACACACAGACTGAAGAGAAACATGAGTGATGCTTCTTCTTCTTCTTCTTCATCGCCGTCACCTGTAGGTTTCTGAACAGATGTTTTTAATTCTGGTCCACTGTTTGAAGCCAGAAAATCCAGATTTTATGTGATTTCCAAACAATCAAGTTCACCTCCAAACATAGCGCCCTGTCAGCTTTAAATGGAGACGCATTATAAACAGTCACAGGTCGACTCAACTGGAACATCTCTGCATGATTTACAGAGTATTTTTGCATATGTTTGGAAGATTTGGAACAAGAGCAGTATATGAATGACAAGAAATCACAGAAAGCATGTTATGTATTCTTTAAAAGCACTGTAAACTGTTCATTTCATTTTTTTAAAGACTTTTTTTGCCATCAAGGAAAAACATTTTTTCACCTTAAAGAGAAGTTGAGAGTTTTACCATTAAATTCAAATCAATCAGGATTTAGTGGCCATTACAGGAACTGCATTTTTAAGACGCTGATATGTTAAAGGCTCACTGTGGAGTTTTCTCATGAGCAAACAAAAGTGGATTTTTTTTAATAGTAATTTAAATCCTGTATCATTTACATCCATGTTTACTTGCCTATCTCCTAGTCCTCTTTTTCTTCCCTTCCTTTTCTGGCATATTGCTTCTTTTCCTGGTACATTGGGTTATGTGCAGCATCACTTGAATGTTTTTGCACATGCAGGAGACAAAATATAACATACAACATATGTTTACTAGCCTATCTCCTAGTCTTCTTTTTCTTCCCTTCCTTTTCTGGCATATTGCTTCTTTTCTTGGTACATTACAGCCAACTGTTGATCATTTGAACAGTATGAAAGCTTTAGCAGGGTTATGTGCAGCATCACTTGAATGTTTTTGCTCATGCAGGAGGCAAAATATAGGCTAACATACAAATTGCTCCATAGTGCTACCAGATGTCAGAAACTCCACAGGTTACCTTTAACTACAACATTCAGTGGTTTGTGGTTTGTGGTTTGATTCTCTCATGAACAAACAAACAAACACCTTCTTCATAAAACATTTAAAAAGTGGATGTTTTTTAAATCTTGTATCATTTACTAGCTTATCTCCTAGTCCTCTTTTTATTCCCTTCCTTTTCTGGCATATTGCTTCTTTTCATGGCAGATTACAGCCACCTGTAGATCATTTGAACAGTATGAAAGCTTTAGCAGGGTTGTGTGCAGCATCACAGGAGGCAAAAAGACCAACAGCAACATACAACCCAGATAGCAAAATTCTTTTGGCCCATATCTGGCCCACACCTGACATGTTCATCCGGCCCACATACAGCATGGAATGATGGCACTTGGGCGGTCCGCTCATGTTTGCCAAAAGTGGGCCATAACCAAGCCATCACAATGCCAGATGTCAACCAAAAACACACCAAATAAACCAGTTCGGCCAAGACTGGCCCAAATATGTTTCAACAAAGGTGGGCCAAGTATGTTTCCTTATATGTGGGCCTCTTTAGGCTCACATCCGGATTAGTCATTACCATACTTGCCATATTTCGGCCAAAGATGGGCCATATTCGTTTTGTGATATTTGGCCCAAATGTAGCATTTACTACATGGGCCAGTTTAGGTTCACGTCTGTTTTGTCCGGGCCAGAAGAATGCCTACAGTGCCGGATCATTGCCTCAAGTGGCCCACATCCGCATGCTATCTGGTAAATTGCTCCATAGTGCTTCCAGATGTCAGAAACTCCACAGGTTACCTTTAACTACAACTTTAACACTTCAGTGGTTCTGTGGTTTGTGGTTTGGTGCGATGTTTCCATTTTCATCCTTTTCTTCAGACAAAAAGGCAAAAATCACATAATCTTATAAACACACGTACAGTAATAGTATTTTTGGGTTTGTTTCTCTTTCTTTCTTTTTGCTTCTTGGAAGGAGAGGAGAGAGAGGAAGAGGAGAAGAGAGGAAGGAGAGGAGAGAGAGGAAGGAGAGGAGAAAAGAGAAAGGAGAGGAGAGAGGAAGGAGAGGAGAAAGAGGAGAGAGAGGAAGAGGAGAAGAGAGGAAGGAGAGGAGGAAGAGGAGAGAGAGGAAGGAGAGGAGAGAGAGGAAGTAGAGGAGAGAGGAAGGAGAGGAGAGAGAGGAAGAGGAGAAGAGAGGAAGGAGAGGAGAGAGAGGAAGAGGAGAAGATAGAGAGGAAGGAGAGGAGAGAGAGGAAGAGGAGAGGAGAGAGAGGAAGGAGAGGAGAGAGAAGAGAGAGGAAGGAAGAGGAGAGGAGAGAGAGGAAGGAGAGGAGAGAGAAGAGAGAGGAAGGAGAGGAGAAAGGAAAGAGAGGAGGCTTTGTGCTTTGCCACACAATCTTATAAACACACGTACAGTAATAGTATTTTTGGGGTTGTTTCTCTTTCTTTCTTTTTGCTTCTTGCTCTGAAACTTTTCTCAAACTTTTCTCTTTAGTTTCAAGTCTGGAAAACTTTTTACATCCTGTTGATGTTGAGATTGTTTTTACATCTAATGGGATCAAATCTATGAAATACAGACTTTTAGATGTTTCATTTTTTTTAAAGTATACATTTGAGAAGTAAACTCATGATTAAAACTCTGCCAAACCTTTTCTTGGTATGTTTAGATGTTGAACTGCAGTATAGACCTCCACGATGGCGCCAAATGTGGTTAACAGAATATGTGAGAAGCCTCCATATTTGGAGCATTTTCACACCTACAGAAGTTTGAATCCCAGTTTGGAAAGTAAGACTTACACTGTGCAGGTTGTAGAAGAGTTTGCATTCATCGGGTTCATATGTTTTGCACTAAATGGATATAAAAAGGGCAAATGTTAATAACCCTTTATTGGGCAAATAATTATATTTGGTAACTTCTGTAAATATCCCAAAATATCCTTCCTTCCTTCTTTCCTTCCTTCTTTCCTTCCTTCCTTCCTTCCTTTCCTTCCTCCCTGCCTTCTTTCTTCCCTTCCTCTTTTCCTTTCTCCCTCCCTCGTTCCTTATTTCCTCCGTCCTTCTTTCCTTTCCTTCCTTCCATCTGTCCTCCCTCCCTCCCTCCTTCTCTCCTCCCTTCCTTCTTTCCTTCCTCCGTCCTTCCTTCCTTCCTTTCCTTCCTTTCCTTCCTTCCATCTGTTCTTCCTCCCTCCCTCCTTCTCTCCTCCCTTCCTTCTTTCCTTCCTCCATCCCCCTTTCTTCTTCCTTCCTTCCTTCTTTCTTCCCTTCCTCCCTACCTTCCTTCTCTTTCTTTCCTCCCCCATACCTTCCTTCCTTCCTTCCTTCTTTCCTCCGTCCTTCCTTCATTTCCTTCCTCCGTCCTTCCTTCCTTCCTCCCTTCCTTTCAATGAGTGTCCTATAAAGGGTTAACCCAGATGTTTGGTTTCAGTGATGTAAATGTCTTCTGCTTTTCTCTTCTGCAAAACCCCCCAAACTACCCCCCCCACCCCCCCACCCCCCACCCTCCGATCATCACGATATCTTTGTTTATGTAAAAACTGGCAGCAAAGCAAAGTGACTGCACATGCATTTCAATTTATACAACACTGTGTAGAGCTGTACTAGAAATAAAGTGTTCACATAAAGAGTTTTGTTCCAAAATGAGGTCACGAAATAAAACCGCTTAACCCTCCTGTTGTGTTCCAGTCAAAGAAGGGAGGGAGGGAGGAAGGGAGTAAAGGAAAGAAGGCAGGAAGGAAGGAAGGAAGGAAGGAAGGAAGGAAGGAAGGAAGGAAGGAAGGAGGAAGAAGGGAGGAAGGAAGGAAGGAAGGAAGGAAGGAAGGAGGAAGAAGGGAGGAAGGAAGGAAGGAAAGGAGGAAGAAGGGAGGAAGGAAGGAAGGAAAGGAGGAAGGAGGGATGGAGGGAGGGAAGGAAAGGAGGGAGGGAGGGAAGGAAGGAAGGAAGGAGGGACGGAAGGTAGGCAGGAAGGAAGGAAGGAAGGAAAGGATGGAGGGAGGGAGGGAGGGAAGGAAGGAAAGGAGGAAGGAAGGAAGGAAGGAAGGAAGGAAAGGATGGAGGGAGGGAGGGAGGGAAGGAAGGAAAGGAGGAAAGGAGGAAGGAAGGAAGGAAGGAAGGAGGGAAGGAAGGAAGGAAGGAAGGAAGAGTCAAAACAGATGGGTCAATTTGACCCGGGAGCATAACAGGAGGGTTAATCATTTCTGATATGGAAAACATTTGAATGATCGTCTTTATTCGATTTACAGATTGGTTTTGCTTTTATAATAACGCATCATTTTGGAATTAAACTCTCCATCACAGATCTTTGTCGATGTATTTCAGTCTTTATAACGACTTCCTGTAATGTGGGAGGCTTTAATGATTTATTTCTCACTGACGTTGACTAATGTTCGATGTATCTCAGCCAAAGCTCTTCCATTAAAAAGTCAAAGTGTTATTTCTAAGCATTAAGTATTTGTGCTTTGAGGGTTTAAGCCTTAACCCTTGTGTCGTCCTCCCGGGTCAAATTGACCCCGTCTTATTCTTCTTTGCCCCCTTCCTTCCGTCTGTACTTCCTCCATCCCTCTTTCTTCCCTCCTTTCCTTCCTTCTTTCCTTTCCTTCCTTCCTTCCTTCCCTCCTTTCCTCCCTTCTTCCTTCCTCCTTTCCTTCCTTCCCTCTTTTCCTTCCTTATTTCTTCCTCCCTCCCTCTCTTTCCTCTGTCCTTCTTTCTTTTCCTCCCTTCCTCCCTCCTTTCCTTCCTCCTTTCCTTCCTTCTTCCTTCCTTCTCTCCTTTCCTCCCCTCCCTTCCTCCCCCTTTCCTTCCTTCTTCCTTCCTTCCTCCCTCCCTACCTTCCTTCCTTGACTTGAGGACAACAGGAGGGTTAAACAGGCCTTACTAGTTATGTCATTTGCACCTAAAGTAAGGAAGGAAGGAAGGAAGGAAAGAAGGAAGGAAGGAAGGAAGGAAGGAAGGAAAGGAGGGAAGAAGGAAGGGAAGTAAGGGAGGAAGAAGGAAGGAAAGGAAGGATGGAGGAAGGAAAGAAGGTAGGAAAGAAGGAAGGAAAGGAAGGAGGGAGGAAGAAGGAAGGAAATGAGGGAGGGAGGAAGGAAGGGAGGGAGGGAGGGAGGGAGGGAGGAAAGAAGGAAGGAAGGAAGGACAGATGAAGGAAGGAAGAAAGGACAGAAGGAGGGAACATTTACCCTAACAGCTGAACTTAGATCTGAGGAAGGAAGGAAGGAAGGAAGGAAGGACAGAGGAAGGAAGGAAGGAAGGACAGATGAAGGAAGGAAGGAAGGAAGGACAGAGGAAGGACCCGGAGGACAACAGGAAGGTTAAAGAGTCTGTATCTCCTGGTGCACGTTGTCTGTTTAAGGGTTTAAGCATTGAATGACGTTTTTTTTTAAATGATTCCCTTCCTCCTTCCTTCCTTCCTTCCTTCCTCCTTTCCTTCTTTCTTCCTCCTTCCTTCCTTCCTTCCTTCCTCCCTTCCTTCCTTCCTTCCTTCCTCCCTTCCATCCTTCCTTCCTCCTTTCCTTCCTTCTTTCTTCCTCCTTTCTTCCTCCCTTCCTTCCTTCCTTCCTTCCTCCCTTCCATCCTTCCATCCTTCCTCCCTTCCATCCTTCCTTCCTCCTTTCCTTCCTTCTTCCTCCCTTCCATCCCTTCCTTCCTTCCTTCCTTCCTTCCTTCCTCCTTTCCTTCTATATATATATATTTATTTAAGTTTCATACACTGTTCTTTGATTGTATAGTTGCAGTAGGAGCTGTACGGAGACCAAACGACTCAAAAAGTTGAATGTGAAGTTATCATTTGGAAAGCGGTATATTATAGGAGCAAGAACTGTTCATTTAGCATCCTTCCTTCCTCCTTTCCTTCCTTCTTCCTCCCTTCCATCCTCCTTTCCTTCCTTCTTCCTCCCTTCCTCCCTTCCATCCTTCCTTCTTTCCTTCCTTTCTCCTTCTTTCCTTCTTCCTCCCTTCCTTCCTCCCTTCATCCTTCCTTCCTCCTTTCCTTCCTTCTTCCTCCCTTCCATCCTTCCTTCCTTCCTTCCTTCCTTCCTTTCTCCTTTCCTCTTTCTTCCTCCCTTCCTTCCTTCCTTCCTTCCTCCCTTCCATCCTTCCTCCCTTCCATCCTTCCTTCCTCCTTTCCTTCCTTCTTCCTCCCTTCCATCCTTCCTTCCTTCCTTCCTTCCTTCCTTCCTTTCTCCTTTCCTCTTTCTTCCTCCCTTCCTTCCTTCCTTCCTTCCTTCCTTCTCCTTTCCTTCCTTCTTCCTCCTCCTTCCATCCTCTCCTTCCATCCTTCCTTCCTCCTTTCCTTCCTTCCTTCCTTCCTTCCTTCCTTTCTCCTTTCCTCCTTCTTCCTCCCTTCCATCCTTCCTTCCTTCCTTTCTCCTTTCCTTCTTTCTTCCTCCCTTCCTTCCTTCCTTCCTCCCTTCCATCCTTCCTTCCTCCTTTCCTTCTTCCTTCCTTCCTCCTTTCCTTCCTTCTTCCTCCCTTCCATCCTTCCTTCCTTCCTTCCTCCTTTCCTTCTTTCTTCCTCCCTTCCTTCCTTCCTTCCTTCCTTCCTCCCTTCCATCCTTCCTCCCTTCCATCCTTCCTCCCTTCCTTCCTTCCTCCCTTCCATCCTTCCTTCCTCCCTTCCATCCTTCTCCTTTCCTTCCTTCCTTCCTTCCTTCCTCCTTTCCTTCCTTCTTCCTCCCTTCCTTCCTTCCTTCCTTCCTCCTTCCATCCTTCCATCCTTCCTCCCTTCCATCCTTCCTTCCTCCTTTCCTTCCTTCCTTCCTCCTTTCTTCCTTCTTCCTCCTTCCATCCTTCCTTCCTTCCTTCCTC